>NC_079519.1:6627132-6744166 GCF_000801105.2 Raphanus sativus
TGTCAGAGGAGCGGAACCAATCATGTTTCAATCATAAAGTCAAACCTCACACAATATAATTATATACGGAGACATGTTTCACAGGGAAAAAATATAAAATCTCACAAGACAATTAATTTCCATTAAAACATGCTTCACTACTTGACCAATCAAGATTCGTAAATAGTTTTAACTATCTACAATCGAACCTGCGAAAGACTGGCAATGGTTTGAACCGTAGCGGTTTTGCTACACTGCACTTCGTGGGATCTGACTATGAACTTCTCCTTATACAATAAGCCATCCTCCATCAAGCTACCCAACATGATGCCTCTTTCCACGGCCAAATAGACATCTGTGGCGAGCATCCACCCTTAGAAAACGAATCCTCTGCTCCTCTGCCGTCACCACATCGCTCCACTGGTTCGTCTTCACCCTTCGATTCTTCAACCTGCAACTAAATCAAAGCCACACAGAGATGATGAGAGAATTAATTATTTGTAGACCTAAAATGGAGGAGATGGAGAGACATGAGATCTCAAGAAGGTGGAGATACATGGAGTAGAGATCTGAGAAAGAAAAAAACAGATTCGTATGAGGAAGCGTCTCGTCGCCAGAGACGTGCGTAGAGACTTTAAAGTTCGATCAAAACAGTTGAGAACGGGAAGAAGGATCACTACAAGAAAACATATTATTTACCAGGGCGCAATTCGTTGTAAATTCGTTGTAAAAAGGGAATTACGACGACTTTACCTCGAAACCCGATTCGTTGTTAATCGTCCGTCGTAAAAGAAGATTCGTCGTAAACGCCATGTAATGGTTACGAGTTAATGAATTCATCGTAAAGGAGAAAGAAAGAATTCGTCGTAATCTCCACGTAAAGCCTCGTTGTAAGTAACTCGTAAAGTTTCGTCGTAAAGGACTTGTAAATATTTCGATGTAAAATACACGTAAAATTTCGATGTAAATTCGTTGTAAAATTTACGACGACTTTACATCTCCGTCGTTGTAAACTCGATGTAATTGTTTACATCGTATTTACGAGTTCTTCGATGTAAATTCGTTGTAAACTTTACGACGAATTTACATCGTTGTTTTATTTATTATATTAATTATATTAATTTCATTCATTATTTTATTTTTATTTATAATAAAATTGGAAATTATAAAAATTAAAATTTCAAATAATAAAGAAACAATTGTTTAGAAAATAAATATTCCATAAATAAAATTTAAGTTTTAATATTTTACAAAACGAAATTATAAAAATAAAAATCTACGGGAGCGATACATCATCAAAGTAGTTGGTCTCGCTCGGTCCCTCTCCGCTCGTTCCCCCTCCCACTGGATCGGTAGAATCGGGATCCCGTTGTTGCATCCCGAGAGCTTGTCGTCTGGCCGCCAACGCTCTCTGCATGGTCGGGTTCCCCATCGCCATAATATCTAACAGGTTCTCGAGAGAGTCTAAACGCTCCTGCTGGGTATCCAATCGAGCCTGCATCTGAGAAGTCTCTTGGGCCCGTCTAGAAGAGTAAGACGAAGTCGCCCTTGCGACTTCGTTGACAGAACCGATTCCCACCGTCCGGCCCTTCTTTCTTGGAGCGACCTACAAAAAATAATATTAAATAATTAATATTGTTGAAATAATAAAATTAATTTAAACTAGCTTTTAAATTTTACCTCCTCGAAGATCCTGTCGACCTCTTCCGTCGTCAATTTGACGGGTAATCCATCCGGAGACTGCTGGGTGAGTTGCGTCTCCCGCTCATCGACCCGAGCAGCAACAGTGTTGAAGAGCTTCTCGGATGCAGGATCAACAAAAGTCCCGTCCGGTTTGGCGTGAGTTATCTTGAAAAGGTCGGACAAAGATGGCATGACTCCGGTCTTCTCAAACTACAAAAACCAATAATAAAATATTAAATATTGAAATTCAAATTTATTAATAAAATAAATATTACAACTAAAACTTACAGCGTCGAGACGGATCCCGGCATGAGGTTTTTGCCCGGTGGTATGAAGCATAGGCAAATTCCCGTCTTTATCCTTGGTCCTACGGGAAGCAGAGCAGGAGTTGGCCTTCCGGATTGAGCTGGGTAGCTTCCAAAAGGCGATGAGGCCATCCCATACATCCTTGGTGACCCCAGTGGGCTTCCCGTCATAGCCGTAGATCTCCCACTTATCCTTCCAATCCGAGACCGTGTTGGTAAGGCGAGTCTTCGCCTTTGCCTCGAATTCCTTCTTCACCATTTCGGTGATTCCTAAGGACCAATTCCACCTTTGCTGAAACAAACAAAATTATGAAACCATTAATAATTAATAATTAATAATTAATAAAAATAATAAAATTAAATATTAAAAAGAAAATTGAAAAATTACCGCAAACTGTTTAAACCAAGTGGTCTTGACGTGATCTGGAGTCAAGCTCCAGTTTGGATAAGCTCCGTCTAAGTATCCCTTCATCGTCCTTGAAACGCTCCGGGAAACACGGTTGTTGGCCCCAAACCTGCAAATTGAACCAACTTGTTAATAAAATATATAAAAATGATTTGAAAATTTTAAATTATAATTTTACTTACCAATAAGTACCCGGCGGTCTATCGGGGTCCAAAACGTCCATACCCTCCCGTCCAGGCGCGGAAAGCAAATCCTCCACCGTATATCTTGCGTATGGTGCATGAGGAGGCACCCGCAAGTCTGGATGAACTTCTGGCCCTGGAATGGGCTCCTGCGGAGCTGCTGGTGGAGGAGGTGGAGCCATCTGAGCTGCTGGTGGCGGAGGTGGAGCCATGTGAGGTGCGGGAGGAGGACTCCAAACTCTCTGAGATGTCTGAGAGTCCGGAATGGCATCAGAAGATGCTCGGCCGCCGGAAGAAGAAGACGTCCCGACACCGTCGCCAAACATCTCCTCATAAGTCGGTGGTGGTTTTTTCCTAGGAGCCATGATCTACATTATTTTAAAAAAAATAAAAATAAAAATCACAACACCATTAATTAATTATTTTTAAAAAATTTCTCTATACTAACCACCTAAACTAATTCCCTAAACTAATTCCCTAAACTAATTCTCTAAACTAATTCCCTATACTAACCACCTAAACTAATTATAAAAAAAAAAATTAACTAGAGAGAGAGAGAGGAGTTACCTTAGAGAGAGAGAGAGTTTTGTGAGGAATGAACGAGGAAGCCTCGTTCAGGTGTTGCATATATAAAGAAAACACGTTCCTCGTAAATTCGTCGTAATTTTACGAGGAATATACCAGGCCCGCGTTTTTGGGTTTACGAGGAAAGTACCAGGCCCGCTATTTTGGTTTACGAGGAAAGTACCAGGCCCGTGTTTCTGTTTACGACGAATTTACAAGGACACGTGCTTTCAGGAATTACGACGAAAGTACCAGGCCCGCGTTTTTTTCTTTACAACGTGTTTACAACGACTCTTTGAAACCACAAATCAAATCCCTAAACTCCGATTCATGGTTTACAACGAAGTTACGACGAACCTAAACTTTACGAGGAAAGTACCAGGCCCGCGTTTTTTTTACAACGAAATTACAACGAAATATGTGAAACCCCGAAAATCAAAATCCCTAAACCCAAAACTTACATATCTATACTATCATATCTTTTACACATTCAACCTCTTTTTTCAACTGAAACCATAAACTCCAATTTTTTTTTTTAAATGCATATTATATAGCAAATAGAATTTGATACACATATAAAAATAAGATCTTCTAATAAAAATCAACATTTGTTACATATTTTTTTACATCATGAAGAATCATTTGAGTTCTCATCAACATCACTACAATGATCATCATCGCTTCTATCGAACTCATCTTCACGTGCTTCATCCGTCACATCTTCGGGAAGATCTTCATATTGACGGTTATCCGGGTCGATCAAAAGAATTTCATCAGTTTGTTGATCAGGTACCTCAACTTCATTGATTGCATCTTCTTCTTGCAAAGGTGGTTCTTCTCCAGCAACAATCCGTCCACGAGGTGTTATTTTGATAGCAGTTAACCAATTTATCCCAGAACTTCGAAGGCGAGGGTATGGAAGGAAGCTAACTTGTTCGGCTTGGGAAGCTAAGATGAAAGGCTCGAATTTGTTATATCTTCTCCCAGAATGGATATCCACAACACCAAATTTGTTAAACCGAACACCACGGTTCTCCACGGGGTCGAACCACTCGCATTTGAAGAGGACACATTTTAGCTTCAACAACCCTGGAAATTCCACTTCAATAATCTCTTGCAAGATCCCGTAAAAGTCTGTTTCACCTTTCACACATATTCCGTAGTTGCTTGTTGCCCGACGTCTCCCATACTCATATGTATGAAAAGTGAAACCTCGTGTGAAGTACATAGATGATGTGGTGACCTTTGCTACTGGACCTTGGATCAAATCATGAAACCATACAGGATAATATGGATCGTCATAATCAACCTACAAATTAATACATCACTGTTAGAATTTACATTATCAATAATAGTACCAAAGATTACTTAATATGTTAATATTACCTGTCCTTTTAACCACTTGACAAAGTGCTTATCTTTCCTTGCATCCACCTCGGTTCCGGATATTCCTGGTATTGCTTCTTCAACTTGAGATACAAACAAGCTGCAAATTAAACAAATGCATCATATCATATAATTAATTAACATCATATCGTATAATACACACGAATATTATTTACCTTTCAAAAGAACGCATCACAACATCCTCGCAGTTGAGCAGAATATAAGTGTGGGCACTATGCTTATCCTCATCACTGGACCACCATACTTCTCTCAGTTTACCACCAAACCGTCCAATTTGGCAGAAAATGTCAGGAACACCGTCTACTGCATAAGATTGCGGTACTCCACCATCATCATATCTTCTAGGAACTCTTTTCCTCGTACGAACCGTTGAAGCAAAGTAGTATGATGTGAAGTTAGATGTTTCTGCTGTCAAACTTCCAGCCACAATCGAACCTTCCACCTTTGCAAGATTTCTTGCTTTCCCCTTCAAATGTTTCATAGAGCGCTCATATGGATACATCCATCCATTGTGAACAGGTCCGCGAAGTAATGCTTCGTACGGGAGGTGGACAACTAGATGTTCCATGACGTCAAAAAATGATGGAGGAAATATCTTCTCTAGGTTGCACACTATGATCGGGATGTTCTCATGAAGTTGTTCGATGACTTCTTCCTTGAACGTACGTGTGCTAAGGTCTCTGAAGAAAGCTCCGATCGCTGTATATTGCAAATATAACTCAAATTAGTAACATTTCATAATATATATATATATATATATATATATATGTATATTATTAATTAATATTTACCTGCAAGTGCTTCATGTACATTTGTTGGAAGGAGCTCAGCAAAAGCGAATGGAAGTAGTCGTTGCATAAACACATGACAATCATGACTCTTCATTCCTGAGAACTTTTGACCTCGTTCAACACATCTTGACAGATTTGAAACGTAACCATCAGGAAACTTCACTTCTGATGCAACCCAGTCAAACAAAGTTGACTTCGCTTCTGATGACAATCGAAAGATGGGAACAGGAACATTTCCATTGCTCTTGATATGTAACTCACTTCTTGAGCAAATATCGGGTAAGTCCATCCTTGACTTTTTGTTATCTTTTGTCTTCCCTGGGACGTTCAGTATTGTATTCATGATGTTGTCAAAAAAGTTCTTCTCTATATGCATCACATCCAGGTTGTGGCGTAAAAGAAGATCTTTCCAGTAAGTTAGCTCCCAAAATATACTTTTCTTATGCCAATTGTGAGATATCCCATACCCATCAGGCATATTACCAGGAACATGCCAGTTTCCTCCTTTCTTCACAGTTTTCTGAGCTCCGTAATAATCAATATCCTCCTCGATCTGCTGGCCTGTGAGATATGGAGGAGGACTGTCTCTGACAACTTTGTTTTTCCTAAACAATGTCTTATTTCTTCTGTAGGGATGAGCAATAGGAAGAAATCGACGATGACAATCAAACCAACAACTCTTTCTACCATTCTTCAGTTGAAAAGCATCCGTAGATCCATGACAATATGGACAAGATAACCTTCCATGAGTTGTCCAGCCAGACAACATTCCATAAGCAGGAAAGTCACTTATCGTCCACAGCAGAACTGCTCGCATCGTAAAATTGGTTTTCGTGGAACAATCATAAGTTCTTACCCCTTCTGACCACAACTCCTTTAGCTCCTGTATCAGTGGTTGAAGAAATACATCCAACGACCGTTTTGGATGCTTCGACCCAGGGATTAATATGGTTAAGAATAGAAATTCTTGTTCCATACACATGTCCGGCGGCAGGTTGTACGGCGTAAGAATAACTGGCCACAAAGAATACTGTCTCCCAGACATACCAAATGGACTAAATCCATCGGTGCATAACCCAAGATAGACATTCCGAATATTTTCAGCGAAATCTGGGTATACCTTGTTGAAATGTTTCCACGCCCTTGCATCTGATGGGTGAGCGACCTCGCCATCCTTCTGGACATGTTCAGCATGCCACCTCATCCATGCAGCAGTCCTCTCCGATTGGTATAATCTTTTTAACCTGTCTTTAATGGGTAGGTACCACATCCTTTGGTACGGTACCCTATTCCTCCCACGTCCTTGCGGCTTGAATCGTGGTTTCTTGCAGAATCGACACTCTTCTAACTTCTCATCATCCTTCCAGTAGATCATGCAGTTGTCGATGCAAACATCTATCATCTCCGAAGGCAACCCAAGACTATAAACCAATTTCTGAATCTCATAATAAGATTCAGCTGACACGTTGTCTTCTGGCAAATACTCTTTGAACAACTCCGCCCAAGCATCCATGCAATTCTCAGGTAAATTATGATCCGTTTTAATGTTCATCATCCTAGCTGCTAGAGACAATTTAGAGAGACCTTCTCTACAACCAGTGTAGATTGGTTGATTTGCAGCATCTAACATTTCATAAAACCTTTTTGCATCCAAATTAGGTTCTTCTACATTTCCAGTTTCATGAGCTATTGTTGTAGTTGTTTCTAAAAATGCATCAGTAATCATGTCTTGAACCCTATCATGATCTACCATCTGCTCCTCCTGATGATAACTAGATTCATTATGCAAATGATTCTGTTCTTCACTATTACCAGCATCTTCAAAATTATTACTACTACTAGCTTCATTTCCACCATAACCCTCCCCATGTTGATACCAAATATAATATTGTGGTGTAAATCCTCTATTTAGTAAGTGCTTCCATACAGTTTCACTACGAGCAAATTTTGAATTCTTGCATTTCCGACAAGGGCAGAACATCTTACCGCTTTCCTGCGTGATCGGTGTACAGCCCGCCTGGTGCATGAATGTCTCTAGCCCGCTTAGAAATGCATCCGTCACTCTACCGGAATCATCTTTATGCGAATACATCCAACTTCGTAACTCGTAAATATTGAAGCCATCAGCCATTTGTTTTTCTTTTTTCTGGTTTTTTTTCTTTGATTTCGTTTGTGTGTTATTTGAATTGAGAAATGATCATATATATAGACGATTTTCGAAAGTGGTAGGTGAAGGTATAACATGGATTTTACAACGAAAAGCTTTACTATGCTTTTACATCATTTTTACATGTTATTTACAATGAATTTACAACGAAGTTAGTTTATTTTGAACCTCATTATATGCACGTTTTCACCAAAATTAACGGTTACATGATTCGTCGTAAATGGCTTGTATATTTACAATGAGTTTACGACGAATTGGGCTTTTCACGTAAAGCACACGTAAATTTACAATGATTTTACAACGAGGTTAGTTACTTTAAACCACACTATATGCACGTTTTCACCAAAAGTAACAGTTACATGATTCGTCGTAAATGGCTTGTATATTTACAATGAGTTTACGAGGAATTGGATTTTCCACGTAAAAGCCTTGTAAAATTACATTGTGTTTACGACGAAACTGTTTCGTTGTAACTTTACAACGAATTTACGACGAATATTTACTTACTCGTAACGTCGTCGTAAACACCATGTAAATTTACGAGGAAATAATTTCCTCGTAACGCGTCGTTGTTATAGACGCGTTTTCTTGTAGTGGATCGCCACATCAATCTCTCTAATCTACATGAAGACGGTGAAACCCTAATCTATAACATCGCGATGGCTGCTGATTAAAGATGGACCAATAAAGCCTAGTAAAAAGACAAAACAAAACAAAGACGGAAGGCCTGTTTCGTTTTTTTCTAAATGAGGTGAGGACCACTCAAAAATTGGACACGTGTCCTTTATACAGGAGTGATACTCCCTCGTTATAATATAGATTCATTACAATTAAATTTTGTAAATTTTTAAACTTCTAGACTGGGCATTGATTATCAAATGAATATAATCCATAAATTAGATTAGTTGAGTTATATATGCACATACATTTATTTATTTCACAATATGTAATTGATTGGTGGGGATGACCTCCCGAACCATTAATTATTAATCAGGAAAACTAGAATTCTATTATTGCGTTCGGACTCCCAAAGAAATGGACGGTTTCAAGTAAACAATATTTTTGAGGCGTAGACCTTCCAAACAAAATTGATCTAGGTCATGCCCATTGAAAAGTTGGTCTTTACAAGAAGCCAGATGTGTGCAGACTTTTTCTCTAAACCATAACAGTTTAAAATGGTTTACTTTTTAAAACATTTAACATTTGATAATTATGTTGTTACAGACTAAAAAATATTACATATAATTTTACAACTGAATCTTATACTTACTTTATAGAGTTCGCGTCTCCTAGCACTTATAAGTCTTTTTTTTTATTAATTTACATACATAATTATGTTTTCTCTATGACTCAAAACTCAGACTTCCTATATAAAACATCAATGAATTTTTTGGACAAAGGGTTCTCGGTTTATTGTAATTTATATGCTTTTTTTTAACAATTTGTAATTTATAAGCCCATTTTTATAATTAGGCTTGTAAGAACACCATTAACGGGATTACTTATTTGTTTTTTTTTGTTTTGTTTTTTTTTGTATGATAATTATTTTTTTAAAAAATAAAACCAATCGTGGACCGCTGCGTGTCGGTAGGTTATGCTTACAATAAACTAGTGTTTTTAAAATTTTGTGGGACCCACCCTGAAACCCACATACTATTATATTTTGATAAGAACCCTTCCAATAAACACTCCCGTTAATTAATGGTGCTCTAATCGGCGTAATGAATGGCTTATGTTTGGCCTATTTTGGTTGTTGTTTTCCTTATACAACTCAAAAATGACAATAGAACGGGCCTGATGTGAAGCCCAATCGATTGAGATGTACAAATCTATTGGTTTATCCATTTCGATCATACTCGATACTCTATATAAAAGAAACTAGCATTGAGATTTGCGTTATTTTTTTTTGCCAAACTGTAAATATTATAAAAGCTAGAAGAAACTTACAAGAGAATCAACTTAGTTTTTGAGCCATCTTGGCAAAAAGAATAAAAACAAGATGGATCAACACAAAAACTAGAGACTAAGGACAAGCTTTTAACGGAGCCACATAGTCATCAGTTTCCCGAACGTTTTGTTCTTCCTCCTCGCTGAGATAATGTTCTTCACCTCTCTGTCAATGCTTCTGAAAACGACGGGGGCCGGAACCACAATCTGATTATGCATCAAATTGTTACGCTGCTTCCATATAAAGTAAACCACTGTGTGCAAAGCTATTTTCCTCAACAGGGACATCTTCTTTGATTGTGCTGCTCGGATCCATGATAGGATTTCGGACCAGTCTGTGAGTCTCGGTGGGGATGGCCTGCATCTCCTGAAAACTTCACTCCATATCTGCCTGCTAAACTCACAAGACAGCAGCAAGTGATCTCTGGTTTCTGGTTCTTTGGTACATAGTGCGCAGGACGGAGCTAATGGAAGACCCCATGATGCTAGCCTGGATCTCGTTGGCAGCCTGTCGTAGTTTGCTATCCACATGGTGAATGCATGCTTAGGAACCGCTCCCTTGAACCACACCACATCACACCAGTCCTTAGTCCCCTGCCTTGGCCTCAATATCTCCCAAGTGGTGGAGGACCTGAAAACAAAAACAGGAGAATCACCAGCTTAGATTTGCGTTATGATGTTGCGTTATGATGTTTTATAGTTTGTACACAAATTCTGTTTAGGTTTGGCACAAATGTACTCGAGTGGTTTTGTATCGGCCAGTTAGATTCAGTGACCCTAAATAAATTTGCTTTAAAGTAAGTTGAAGACATCGTGATATGCTCAATTTGTCACTAATTGTTTAACCCGTCAATATAATTTTTTAATCCACTCTCCTTCTGTCGGTACACACATACAAATCTCTTGGCAGTTGGCATTTAAAGTAAGACTCACATGCTCAAATGATAACCTCTTTAGTTAAATCCACCTTTGATTTGATCAACACGCGATTTTGATTATTAATTACTAAACATTTACTGAATACATGATTAATTAGTGTTTAAAGATACTCGTCTTTGATTAAAAAGTGGTATCGACCATATTGTCCTTTTTTGTTTGTTAGCCTAAAGACCCATTGCATGCTTATGTATGATTAGTCCCTCTTATCTATATATATACAATGTCGTTTTCCTTACTAAAAATTATAATTGACACTTTTAGATCTATGATCATCATTATCCGTCTTTTGTTCTTCACCCAGGAATTTTATCATTCATCTCTCCTTAGAGCATTTTTATCTCTAAAACTCTTTAGGATTTTTTAATTTTTTTGATTAAAAAAACAAAAAAAAATTAAAATCGTACCAATCGCAGATCGCCACGTGTCGATAGAGCCTGCGAATAGTGCAAAAAATCCACCGCAAACGCCTCTTATCTGGCGACTTCTTCTATTGTGGGTTTCACCCCTAAAAACCCACTAAAAACCCCCTCCCCTCTCTGATAAAGATGCTTTTAGATCCGAAGTATTCTCGGTTAGAAAGGTCTATACCAAGAAAACCAATGTCCCAATTTTAATTTGTTTAAATCACCTTTCAGTATATGAGCTTTATTCTTATACATTCAAATCAATATTGTATACTAACTATATAGCCTATTTATGTGTGTATAAATATCACTAACATTATCATCAACAGATAATAATGTGGAGTATAAATATTTTTTTTTTTGATCAAATGTGGAGTATAAATATCTGATCTTGTTGTTGTGTGATTAGCTTGAACCTATGGTTTCAATTTAAAGATATGTGAAAAGAGATGCAGGAGGGTCCAATCCAGTGTTGTCAATAATTTGGGTCCCACAATGGTTCACAAGTTAGCATCTAATGTATATTCCTCTACGTTCAATTCATTTAAGTAAAATGGTTAACGCAACTCATACCACATCAAATTTTCACTCCTTTTCAACAAATACACAAAGTATTATCAATTAAGCATAGCATATCTCATGAATAAGAATAAAGCCTCCACAAATTGCCACCTCTTTGACATATATAAAGTATGTGAGGATTTTAATAGGATGAACAATTTATTATCTTATTTCAAACAAGATAATCACAAAAACAACCAAAATCATTTATATTTTTTTTTCTCGAACATTAAGTTCTCATTGTGTTTAAATTCAACTAAATTAATTTTATTACAACTATCGGCTTTTTATTTTACTTTTATTGAATTGTTTAATTATAATCACTTATGCTAATCTACTTTAAACTAAACGATTTTAAAATAAAGTAATACACTATGATCCTAAGCACTATCAAATGGATAAGAAAAAATATTTATCTTTCAACTTATTTTCATCTTTATACTTTTGAACATAATCTTTTTACTGAAACCAAAAAATAAATCGTAAAGTCATTTTAAAATAACACATATGAATTCGGTCCGTAGCGACAGAACACCACTAATTACTACATAAACGACATTATTACAGTTATCAAATTCCATTTCGACAGAAAGTTAAGACTATACCCCTCCACATCCTTTGTGATATAAATAAAGAAAATATCTTCCAATAATATTCACTTTCTTTGATCATGGCCCAAATCATTCCCACCCATGGAAATGATGTTCATCATCAACTTTTTTTTAAGAAAAGAATGCTAATAATAAAGGTATACCCACATCAAAATTAACTATTAATTTCCTTCTTTCATAGCAATAACATAAATATTTGATCAATCAACAAATTCTCAAAGTCACAATCTTTGAATTAAACAAAAACACTATGGAACTATCACTAACATTATCATCAGCAGATCATCATCATCGGTTGAGCAATAACCCATCGCCTTCAGAGGCCCATCCAGACACTATGGACTTTCTATCTCGAGAATGGTGTAATTTTGCGGTTCAATCGCTTCAGCCTGACCATATCATCTACGACCGTTCCATTGTCCCCGTAGAGACATCGATCGCCAAGTTTCACGGCGACTCAAGTCCTGTTTCTTGTGCTGTAAGTAACCAGATATCGTTTTGTTTATACGTGATTCTTTCTTCAGGTTGTTTTGGTTAGTGTTTAATTAATGAAGAAGATTGTGAAAGTAGAAGATGGATAAGAGTCTGAAGATGGACGATCCAGATTTTAAGCCCTCGATGCCTTCATGGAAAACCAATGATGTCAAGGTGAACATATTATGTTGAACTTAAAAAAAAATTTCTATAAAATTCATTCAATTTTTCTCTTCTAATATGGTTTGTTTCTAGCAATATTTTTCGACATATCATTTACTTCTAAAACTAGTTACAATATTTAGTTTTGTTTCATGCACATATAGATTGATGATCTATGAATATTCGGTTTTAATGTTTTGATTTGCAACACCATTGAATATTGAAAACATATAGAAACTAAACAAATTTACGTTATAGAAATCTAGAATGACATAATAAAGAAAAAAAGAAACTTGAGAGGTTATCTTTTTTTTTTTTTTGAAACACAAAGGTTATCTTATATTCACAATACTTTTGTTGAATGATGTGAACAGTCATGGATATGGATGCAACAAGCAATGCACCCGGAACTGAGCTACGAAGGCTTCTTCCGCAAGAAACTTGTAAACCATATTTAACTATTTCGTTTAATTTTTATTTTTAAATAAACATATTTTTTCTCTAAATCAAACAATAATGGAACTGTAGAAACTTCCATGGAAGATTACGCCGTCGCTAAAGAAATGGTGGAAAGAGATTAAAGCGAAACGAAAGGAGGAAGTGAGGCTACAGAAAGCTGAAGTCCACGCCGCCGTTTCATTAGCCGGTCTGGCCGCTGCTCTTGCCGCTGTAGCTTCCGAGAACGCTGGAAAAGAAGGTAGTAATAATCGACTAAACACGAGAGAGACAGCCGTGGCTTCTGCGGCCGCTGTGGTGGCCGCGCAATGTGCTCAGATGGCAGAGACAATGGGAGCAAACAGAGACCAGCTCAGTACAGTGATTGGTTCCTCCATGACTGGGACAAGTGTCAGTGAGATACTCGCTCTCACTGCCTCAGCTACAACTTGTAAGAAGAAGATTTAGGGTTTTGTTATATGTGTTTCTAGAAGGATGTTCTGCTTCTGAGTCATTGTTTTTTTATTTTTGGTACATAAGCTTTGAGAGGTGCTGCGACGCTAAAAGCAAGAAGAAGTTGCAATATCAATAGATTGAACGGCTCTGAACCTGTGTTACCTATTGAAGGATCCTCTGATTTGCCTCCCGAATTTGACAAGAACACATACCTTCTTGCTCAAGGAACCGATCTCTTTGTTGAGACACCAGATGGTAAAAACAAATCCTCAATCTTTGATAGTTAACTCTTCTGTTTCATGGAGAAACTAAATAGATCGATATGGTTATGTTCGGATTGGAGCAGGGGATTTCAAGGCTAGGACAGTGTCAGTGGTCTTAAACAAGGAAGGGAAGGTCTGGATTTGGCTCTAATACTCATAACTAATAACCACTAATGGTAATATCAATGATCTTGGGTTTGTTTTCCACAGGTGATTCTTAAAATGAAGAAACATAACTTACTCAGGACTAAGAAAGAATGTACGGACCTAGCTTCTTGATCCCTTGTGTTTTTAACTTGATCTTCAAGCTAAGATTTCAAAACATTTAAGTGTGATTGTTTGTGATGTGTGCTAATTAGGTATTGTGACGAATGTTCATGTGGAACTTTATAAAGACTCGGAGAGCGAAGACAACAACATAGAAGACACTTGTTATCTCATTGTCTTGAAGACGAACAGAGGAGCTATGAAACTAGACATGGCTGATGATTACAGTCGTTACAAGACATGGATCACAACAATCCAACACATGCTCACTCTCTCCTCTTCTTCCTTCCGTTCAAAATACGATCTCACTTTCTACAACAAAAACTGAAATTTTCTACACTTGTTCTTCACTTTTTATATTTAATTACCATGTTTATTTTGCCTCCCTCCCTTTGTTATTATAATATAATGAATAACAAGTTGAGAACTTACGTTCTTTTAGACTCCACAAACATCAGCTAGCTTTCTAAGTAAAGTAACCTGAGATTTGAGAAGAATGACATGCTGAATTGACTTGAGGATCAAGGCTTCCTCCTCTTCTACTTCTTCACAACCTGGTATAATCTTACGGAGAATCCCTAGGTTTCTTCGCATACAAGTTTCAAGAAACCTCGGTTTCCCCTTTCGTCCCCTACGACCATGGTGCTTGACCTTCTTGCACCTCAGCACCTTCATCATATCTTACACTCCAGACATATTTAGATACCAAGGCGTTATATATAAAGAAATTGTGAGGGTGGCGAGAACATAACAAGTTGTCTGGAATAGACGACAGGAGACAAGGAACCCATATCAAGGCCATAACCACTGAACCTGTCCCTGCCAATCAGTCCTTTAGTGTTCAATGTATCTGTCTGTGGTCCTCATGTTTTGAATTATGCAATTATTGTTTTATAATTTCCAGAACAGTTTCTTTTGGTATGTGTGTGTATAAGAGTTATTTGAAAAAGAAAGTGGGCCGAGTAATAACAAGAATACAGGCTTCACGATAACTCAATTAAGCCCATCATCACTTGAGATACTTCAATAGCCTTCACAGACTAATTCAATTTCTTCAAGCATAAGTAATTTGTGGAAGCCCCTTGGTCTAATAGTTTAATTAAGGGTTCATTAATGCTTCTACATCAAAAGATCTGGTTTCGAGTTCTAGTGAAGACGAAATTATGTGAATTAAGGGAGAGAAGGCTTACAAGTTCTGCAGTATGGCGCAAGGAGTAACGTTCTCATAGTTTGTAATAGCATAATTATCCAGAGTTAAAAAAAAAAAAGTAATTTGTTTCTTCTCGAAGCAGATAACACAAAAATTTGCCAAGTAAAATTTGTTAGCCAAGTTTTCGATGATGATTTGCCTCTTCGACGAATACCGGTCAAAGGCCGAGGAGGAAGTTGTGTCTACACGAAGGACAGGTTGATGAATTAGCCATTCGTAGCTAACGATAAGTTGTGATGAGCGCCCCTGTGTCTTCTCTGGGTCTCCAGCGAATCAGCGGCCCACTGTTCCTTGCCAGGGATCATTTGGCTCGGGAGGGTGGCTTTCGTTAGGTTCTCAGGAACTCCATGCTGTGTCTTTTGTATCAATCCCCTGTTTTTTTTTTACTTTCTTTTTGTCAGGATATTGTTTTGTGTAAGGTTAATTACTCTTGTACACTAATCTTCATCATTTATGATATTTACATTCTTAGCAAAACAAAGGTGTTATTGTCAACAATCTATATATCACATACTTAGTAGCTATATCTCGTTGAGGTAAAAACCAAAAAGAAAGAAAAGAAAATCTAATCAGATTCAAGCTAAGAGCTACCTTGCAAAAAATGAAGAAAAAATCAAGTTGCATCGTATGACAAATCCATAATCAAAAGCTTGTCGATCTTCATCATAGATGGTATAAATTTTGAACACAAAAAAATTCAATATGGTCGAAGAATCATTTTCCTATTTGAGATCTATATTTCTGAGCCTTTAAAGCATCAGCAGTGTTCAAAAACAATATCATTTTTTTTCAAAAAATAAATTTTAATACTAAATAGAAAAACCAATAATTTTGTGACCGGTATGCTTTTTTTTTTTTTTTTGCCATCTGAAAGTTTTATATTAAACATAAACCAAATATACAAGGTTCAAAGACCGGCCCAAACGAAAAACCCAAACTGGATATACACAAAAGCCCACAACCAACGAACTCCAAACCCAAAAGAAAAAAACCGCGACCCAAGCCCGCCACCGCTCACCGCTCCGCACACCTCCACGTGTTGAAACCGCGGCAGTACAGAAGACGCGTGGCAGATAGAAGAGCTTCGTCATCACGAGCAACTGGAGATCGCCGCCGGAGCCAGAAACCGAGAACTTCGCCGAAATCGCGATCACCAACTTCTTTCAACGAGAGGTCGACGCTGTAATCAATCGAGACATAGACTACCGGATACACCGGGAGAAGACACACGGCCATCGAGATCCACCCCCAACAACAATATTGAGGGTAAAGGATTCGAGGTCAGACACGTACGGCCTGAGCCTAAGAGAGAAACGATCTCCTCCTATCTCGGCCACCACCACCGAAAGGAACCCCTTTCCACACAGCTCAAAACCTTCTCCGAGAAACAGAAGCCGGCGACCGCTACCGAAGAAGAGACGGCACGGCCCCAGAGTCAGGCGCCGGCGAGAAGCGGTGGTGGAACCACCCTTTCCCGGAAACCAAAGTCGTAAAACACCCCGAATGAATGTACGACGCCGATAACGAAACTAAAAAACGAAAAAACGAGAAATAGAAACAGAAGCCGGACCGACGGTGATGGCTAAGGAAGCCATTCCGTCGGCCGGAAGCGACAATCTCAAAGTTGAATTCTAGTGAGAAGGCAGAGCTCTGGTTCTAGAGAAAGAAATATTGTTAGAAATGTGGATGACCAATATGCTTTCTTATTTATTCTTTTCTTTTTATAATTTTTGTTTTATTTTCAAAAAAACTTTTAAAGAACTTTTCTTTAAATGGTCTCAGACATTGATGACAAAAAAGATGATCTAAAACCACCTCCAATAGGGTTCTATCCATTAGAATTCTAAAATTGTATATATGTTATATGTATATACTTTATTTTTAGAACTTTTGATATGGTTCTAAAGAAAATAATGGAGCCCACAAATATATATACATATGCAATCAGGGGCAATCCCAGAAATTATTCTTTATGGTTCAAAATATATATAAAATGTGTTTCAGGTAGATCGAACCCGGATTTGGGGGTTCATGCAAGTACATCTCAACCAAATTGCCACAGTAAATTAATGTAAATAGCTTACAAAATCTGAGTTATATTATTTTTGGGGGGGTGTCAAGTGACACCACAACCTAACATGTGGGTCCACCCCTGTATGCAATATATACATATAACATATATATAATTTTAGAACTCCAATGGATAGAACCACCATCGGAGGTGGTCTATTAGTCATTAGCAAATGCATACATGGACGCCAATACTACCTCTTATTTCATTTGTGTAGTATTGCGATAGCTTCTAATGTTCAATAATGTATTCAATATAATGTTTGCTTCTCTTGAAAATTATGGAAAGTGATTATGTACATTGAATGGTTTTATCTTTCCAAAATAATCCTGATGGTATCACTCCAGACAACCATATATTTTTCTTTCAAATCTCCCTTAACCAAAGTTTAACATATTTTGATCAGTATCTATTATTATAAAGAAGAGACTCTCTCCTTCTAAAGAGTGCCACGTCAGAAATTAAGCTCACTAGACGTCGACACGTGTCTAAACGCACATCCAATCTGCGTTTCATTTAAATCTTCAGTCTGATGGGCTTTGATTGTTACCAGGGTATCTAATGTGTTTGGGCTTTTATGTTCATTCTGTCTTCTTTAATTTGTTACAGACGAACCGTTTATCAGGTCCGTGAGATGAGACGCCGCGTTTCAATCTAGGGTAAAACCAGTGTTCTTTTACTGCAGACCTCATGACGATTAGGTCATACTATTGCTCTTTCATCTTCTTCCTCACAGTATGAACGTATACAATCACTGAATAATCCTCTTAAACCCCTCCATTAATCTATCACCCACAATCTCCATTCAATTCGAGTTCTGGTTATGCACGGCAGTGAAGGTTCATCTATAAAAGGGGTAAGCTTTCGTACTTTCACAATCAACCTTTCATTCGTTATAAACTAATTATCTGTGAGCTATGGTTAATGTTTCGGTCTTCCTCTATGATTTGCAGGCGGGCCGTTCCTCTTCCACTGTTGAAGTCCGGTTGCTGCGTTTCTGGGAGGCCAGGAATGTACGGTATGGTGGAGAGTTAGGCTGAGTTGATATGCTCCTACTGGATTCTCATGTATCTTATTTAGCTCTGCCTTTTGTTCAGAGACAGATTTGTTTCTCCATGAGTCCTTTTTCAAAGTTTTTAGACACTTCTGCCGTTGTCAATCCATATTACAAAGTTATTTTCTAAAAAAGCTTTTGTTCAATATTTTTGACTGATTGTTGTGTTTATTTAGTGTATGTTCAGACGACCATGATGGCGGCCGCCGTGAATGTCAACCAACTTGCGACTCACAGGCCTAATATGAAAGCGGGTTCGGTTTATTCCCTAACCGGGTTCGATGTTACTCGATGTAACCAGAATTATATGCTATCGGACTCTTCCCTGCCAATCCGTTTTAGCATCTCGACCTCTTTCAGTGAGCACCGAATCCGCCATTCCAATATCTGTTGAATCTTTCCTGTTCCGTAATCACAATGAGATGCTTGGTCTTGCCAACACAAACACTCAGCTTCTAGGTAATGCTGCTCTTAAGTCTTATATGTTCTTTTGACTACCGGATTAGATATATGATAAACTTCTTCCTACAGACCTTATTGGTGAGATAACTGCTCTGAAAAGAGTACTGTCACTGACCCTCCTCATGACAAGAATCATTTTATCACAATCATTAAGATGGACAAGTAAGTTATTTGGACTTTATTAAGGTGGACAAGAATTTCCTATTTTATATGCTTGATTGTTTTAACTTAATAACTACATTTTGCTCACCAATACATCTTCGTGTGTTATCAGTGACATGTCTGTGACAATGTGTCTCTACGACTCTCAGTCTGTTAAGCTCCACAATTAACTAGAAAGGATGCGAGGTGATCCAAGGGTTGTGGTTGCAACCAGCGTCATCCCCAAGATGGTGGGAGGTAAGCAACCAAACTGAAACCTACATGGCCAGTCGTTTTGTGATGGTCATAGCATTGGCCCCCTATTCATTATGCACCCTGTCTGTTTTTTTTCTACAAGTAACTTCTTGAGAATCGTTGTCTCTATACATTTACTAATTCGGTGAGATTCAAAAATGTATATCACTAAGCCTAACAACTTAATATTCAGTTATGCAGGTTGGTCGCGCAAGACACTGGACTTGCACAAGCAGCTCCACTGCTAAGGGGCTTTGCTAAGGTGGAATCTCTGAGAATAGCGGAGCTCAATGATTTTGTCATCACTGCTCCCTCTCAGACATGTCAACCAGAATTAAAATATTTTAGTACAGGATGTGTAAGTTTCTGTGTGTAATTCTGGTTCTCCGACAATATAGGAAATTGATTTTATTTGTACCGGTTCCTGCTCAAACTGTGGCAAGAAACTTTAGCTCACTGTCTCATCTTCACATGTGTTACAAATAAAAACATATTAAAGTAACAGGCTCACAAATCTGGTATAAAAATTCAGCGATTACTTGACTAACAAGCTATTACTAACACCATCCGAACATAAAAAATATGATTCACCAACATAAGTTTCCACTACAAACGGCGAGTGGTACAAAAAGGTTCACACACGATTCAAATAATAACACTTTAACAAAGTACAAAATACAAAACTTGGAGAAGTTTTATAATACAATATAAAATTCGTTTTCTCAAACCACAATGCAAAAATGAAGAGACAAACTCAAGCAAAAAACAAAAATCAAGTTTATAGATTTGTCAAAACATTTCACAGACCAGCAGAGAGAATTTAAATAGACCAATACTTTTATTTCTTAAGCTCCATTCCATCTGGTGAAGTGCTCTCCACTTGCTTTAGTCTCAACCTCTTTCCAGTTTGGATAGCAACGTCCTGTTCGAATCTTCCTGTCAAACCAAAACCACCTAAAAAGGTATATCTTTTGTAAGAAGAATAAATAAATTCTGAAACCAAAAGAGAGATTGATCAGCTATTCAGCTCACAAATGGGATCGATACGACCAGTGGCAGATGTACGGGTGTGTTATCTAACAATATTCACAACCACCGAGGAATGTCATTCACAATATTGCTTTTGGTGAAATGTTATACATTAATTAGTTTATTAATCCCTTTAAATTTGCTAAACATCTACTTGAACCAATAATTTTTAAAATAATTCCCATTTCCCTTCATTCTCCACTATATATTATTAAAATTATTCAGTTATTAATTTTTTTCTTATTTTCAGAAACTTTTTCCATTTTCTGAACTTTAAATACAATTTTCTTTACATAAGCTTATAAATATCTAAAACATTTTCATTTTACGAACATTATCTTTAGAAACTAATTATATGGTTTTGTTTAGTAAACATTTAAATGTATATTTTTAAGAAATTAAAAACAGTTTTATATAAAAATAAACAAATAGTAAATTTAATAAACCCACGTCTTCATCATCTACATCTATATGTATGCTAAATCATTATAATTTAAATGTGTATAAAAATTAAAATATAAAAATATCTAATAAAAATAAATAATTTTATTTAAAATTGTTGTAAGGATTATATTATATAAGTTAGACAATAATATTTATTCAAAAATTCTATTAAACTATTCTGATAACATGGTTAACTCAGTTTTCATATATGATAAAACATATAAGATTCTAAAACATGTATTTGTATACCCTTTCTCAAAAAAGAATCATGTACAGTTAACGATAGTTTCATATTATCTATTTATGTGTCTGAAAAATTTTTTAGTCATAAAGAATAAATTATTTCTTTTACGTCGTGAAATCATTAGTTTTTTTAATGTACAAAGAAAAGAAAAAAATAAATTTAGTTTTACAATTTTATAATAATTAAACAATTTTTTTTCCTGCAACAGGCAAGTACATACTTTCTAAAATGAATAGTTAAAATTGTTGTAAAAAATCATGAGATTTACTACCATTTTAGGTATAAGTAAATTAAACATTTAAAACAGTTTTGTACTGTTTGTCTTTTAAAAATACAGCCCTCTACATACGTCCAATACACTCTGTAAAATGATCTTTTAGACTCTGTCGACTTAATTTTAAATTATTTTTATAAAACTAATATTTAATAAATTAAACGAAATAATAATGATAGGTATGTTAATAGCTACTAATTCGAGAACGTTCAAAATGAAAGAATCATAAATTAGTAACTGAACTGTACAGTAATTCAAAAATAATTGACAATTATTACACCATCCACAGGAGTAGAACCCTTAAGGTAAGGATTCATCAAGTAAAGTTTGAAATAGTAGTCTTTGTGAAAACTATGTCTATAAGATTGAAATCATGGTATTTTGTGAAAAAGAATTTTCAAATGGATTAAGCAAGTATGCTTCACGTTTTTTTGTCTCAATTCAAGGAGTGTCCCATTTGTTGATATTCAAATATTTTAGATCACTTATGCATGTTTTGTGGAAAATATGTTTCCCAAATTGAATCAGTAAAATATGATACATTTTTTATCGGTTTTAACTTTTAAAGCGTCCTTTTTGATGATAATTGAAATATATTAGATCCCTTATGCAAATTATTATATTTTGACTAATTCGCTTGATTTTTCTTTTATTAGATATTTAGTGTATGATAACAAGTTTACTTTTTAATTAAGATCATTGTGAGTTGATGAGATGTGATGACTACATTATCAATGTGTAACTCCTTTCAAAATGTAAGAACATAGTATATATTATTATATTTTACATGAAATAACGTATATTCATACAAAAAGTTATAAAATATTATTCTCTAATTAGTTAATTAATTTATTCACTTTCCTTACAGTAATTTCAGGACCAATGATATAGAAAGTGAAATAAATTATATCTACATACTTTTCAAAAATATCTTATTATTTAAGATGAAAAAACTAAATTTATAAAACTACAATATAATATATATATACAACTAACCATATATTTAAAATTATTGTAGCAAAACAATTAAAATAAATAAAAATATTAAAATCCGGCGCGTAGCGCCGGCTTACCCTAGTTTTCTATATAAGAAAGTAGAGTTTTGAGAGTGGAGTGACAGAGGGAGGAATCATTCGTGTACATATACATACAAGAGATTTGAGGATACACCAGCTCATCAATGTTTTTTTTTGATTAGTTGAAATTTGATGTCATTAATGTGAGGGTTGCAAACTTGCAATCATACCCATAACGTGACACGATCCACATGCTCTTCCACATTTCATTATTGTAAGCTTTGTTTTCATTAAGCTCATGTTACTCTTGAAGAGTTTATAAACGGATCATTTGTTAACAGGAAAAGACCATTAATTTATGTAAGTATAAGATAATTTGATATGAAAGAAAAGGTTTGACCAAAAAAAAAAAGATAATTTGATATGAAAAAAGGGGAAAAGCTTTAGTTCTGGTTGGTGCTAAAAAAAGGCTTTACTTCTGGTTGGTGTTAAAAAAAAAGTTTAAACCGGCGTCTATGGTCTAGTGGTGATTAACTTGGTGATTAACTTGAAGCAAAACCCAATACGGTAAAATCATTAAAGTTCGAGTCTCGACTACTGAAAAATTAAAATTTCAGCATTTCCAGAGAAAGAGACTCGACATATGAGCCACAAAATCTATGTATAATTAAAAAAAAAGTTTTACTTTTGGTTAGTGTTTTTAAAACCGAACCGGTTAACGAACCATAAATATTTTGAATCATAGGTTATTGTGGTTTGAACCGGTTTGATCGGGTTTGTTAGATTAAACTAAACTTAATAATATTTTATAAATAATATGCATATTTTAAAAGGATAGATAATATTAATAAAATGTTTCAATATGCGTAATATTTAGAAAAACTTAAAAATAACAAATAAAATGTAACAAAAGTAACAAAATAATTTTTCTTTTTAATTTTAAAATCAATACGAAAAGTATATTTAAAATTGGGCTTATTGCAAAAGTGACTCAAAACTTGAATTCAAACAGAAAACTAACCTTTTCTTTTGACTCATTTTTTTTTTGAGTTTTTAACCCCACATCTGCATTTTATCTACGAAAATGCCATTAACCCTTTTTTTTTTTTTTTTTCGAAAATGGCTTCTTTACTGTCTCAACCTCATTTTCTTCAAGTATTTACAATATTGCCACTGCCATGAATAGTGGGAACAACCTTGTACGAACTGTTTGGAGCTTTTAATGCCCTTTAATGCACGTAAATCTCTTTACACTCTCTCTGTTTCAATTGTTATGAACTAAAAACAACATTTCTTTCACTTTCTCTCCATATTCATCCAAAAAACTGAAGCTTTTGATTCAAAATTGTTTGGAGCCATATTTCTTTCGTTTTGACTTACGGTTGCTTTCGTTTGAGGTTCTGGGTGGTTGGAGAAGACCCTGTGTGCAAACAAAGTCATCTCACCTAGTTGAAGGTACGAATTTGAATTTTTTTCAAAATCTGTTCGCGTAGAAGACTTACAAGTAAGTCATCTGTATGTAGAAGACTTACTGATGAGTCTTCTGGTCAAACGGACGACTTAAACTAAGTCGTCCAGCTTTGTTTGGTGAAAAAAAACAGTCCAGACGACTTATATATAAGTCGTCTACGAGAAACAGGCTAGTTTTGCATTTGACCGAATCGTGTCAGATCTTTGACTATTTCTGGACGACTTATAATTCAGTCGTCTCTCGGAAAGTTAAAATTTCAATATTTTATTAGACTAGACGACTTACGTGTAAGTCGTCTTAGGTTAGTTTTGTAGTTGAAAAATAAAACTTCATAATTTAATTTTTACCAGACGACATAATATAAAGTCGTCCCGTCAGAAGACTTAATTTAAAGTCGTCCGGGGAAAGCAAAGTCGTCCAGAATTTTTCCCAATTAAGTCGTCCAAACCTTGCTTATCCCGGACGACCTTAAATTAAGTCGTCTAGCTGGACGACTTTTAGTTAAGTCGTCTGGAGAAAGTTAAATTTCAAGTTTTATTTTTCAATTACAAAACTAACCTGGGACGACTTACGTGTAAGTCGTCTAGTTTGAATAAAATATTGAAATTTTTACTTTCCAGAGACGACTGATTTATAAGTCGTCCAGAAATAGTCAAAGATCTGACACGATTCGGTCAAATGCAAAACTAGCCCGTTTTTCGTAGACGACTTATATATATAAGTCGTCTGAATTTTTTTTTTTAACAAACAAAGCCGGACGACTTAGAATTAAGTCGTCCCTTTTAATTTTCAATTGCAAAAGTGACCTCTTTAGACGACTTACCTTTAAGTCTTCTGGACGACTTAAATCTAAGTCGTCTGCGATAATGTTTGTTGAACTTCTTCATTTTCTCTATGTTTACTAATGTGTTTTATTTTGAATATTTGCAGATGATTTTTAAGTTACATGCAGTGTATGGAGAATGGTTGTTGAGAGATTTCCGTTGGGATTTTGTGGTTGATGATCTCAAAGGAGCAAGATTGTTTTTATTGAATGAAGATTCAACACATGCTGAACTTGTTGCAATGGCTCAAGAAGATTATAACCTGGACATGAGATCAGTGACTGTGGAGATTAGCTACTCATTACCAGCAGAAATGATGATGACTCCAAGCAGTCCTCCCATTCATGTTACAAGTGATAGACAAGTTCGAAACTTGCTCGAGATACTCAAAACGCATAGAGTATGTCTTTGTGTATCAAGCCGCAGCAAGGTGGAAACGGTTTCAGAGAAAAGAGAAGAAGCTGGTGATAATGATGAAGCTGGTGAATGGGAAGAAGATGTTGGTGATAATGATGAAGCTGGTGAATGGGAAGAAGATGTTGGTGATAATGATGAGGCTGATGAATGTTTTGAAGATGTTGGTGATAATGAGTCTGTTGAAGATGAAAATCAAGATGGGGAGGAGGAAAATGGGGAGGAGGAAAATGGGGAGGAGGATGCTGATAACACTATTGTTGGTGAAACGGATCAGAATGGTGGGGATTACAGTCTTTATGGAAAGGTTCTAGATGAGGACGAGGAAGATGATGATAATATTTGTTTTGAAGAAATTGAAAAGACATATGCTAAGACAAATGCTATTGAAGGAGGAAAATCGGATTGTACCAGCATCTATGTCAACCAGAGTTTTGTTAGCAAGGATGCACTGCTTTCAGAGCTGCGGTTGACAGCAGTGAGGGGTAGGTTTTCTTTCAGAATATACAAATCAACAAAAACTCTCCTTGTGGCAATATGTCGGGTTAGCGGTTGTGGATGGAAGATCAGAGCGAGTGTGAAACATGGGTCAAACACGTTTTGGGTAACAAAGTATGTGGAAAAACATTTATGCTCAATTGGAGACCGAATCGCTCAGCGGAGACACTGTACTCCAAAGTATGTTGGTAGTCTTTTCATTGATCGTGTTGGGATCATTGATGGGATAACTCCACAGCATATCACTGATGCAATGAAGAACATGTTTGGCATGACGCTTGATTACACCACTTCATACAGAGCACTGTTATATGCACAGAAATTGGTGAGAGGATCAGCAGAAGAAGGGTATTCGCGTCTGCCTTCATATCTCGAGCAAATCTCCATTGCAAATCCTGATTCTATCACGGCTATAGAACTTGATTCTGAGAAAAGATTTAAGTATCTATTTCTCTCTTTTGGAGCTTCTATCAAAGGTTTTAAGTATCAGAGAAGGGTCATTGTGGTGGATGGAACTCACCTAAGTGGAAAGTATGGAGGTGTTATGTTAGTTGCAGCCGCACAAGATGGCAATTTTCAGATATTCCCATTGGCTTTTGGGATCGTGGATGCTGAAGATGAACCTTCTTGGGAATGGTTTTTCACAAAATTGGCTAGTTGTATATCTCATGACAAGCCTCTGGTGATAGTCTCTGACCGGCACGCGGCCATTAAAAGTGCGTGTGAGAAGGTGTTTCCTTGGGCAACCCGAGGAATATGTTATTATCACCTTCAAGATAACATTGTCAAAAAGTTTAAAGGGAAACATCTCATGTACTTGGTGAAAGGGGCTGCTTATGCGCACACGGTTCACGATTTTAACCGGTACATGGCTGAGATACGGAGTGCAAACCCGGAACTTGCAACGTATTTGGAGAAGGCCGACGCCAAGCTATGGTCAAGGGTTTATTGTAAGGGGAACAGGTTCAACATAAAAACAAGCAACATCGCTGAATCTATTAATTCCGCACTGAAGCGAGCAAGAGGATTTCCGATTCCGTTCCTGCTGGAGTTCATAAGGCAGAAGTTAGGAAAATGGTATTGGAAAAGGAGACAAGATGCTTTGAGTCTCCCAACTGTACATAGCCGGGGTGTTGAATACTTGCTTGCTGTTCGATCAGAGATAGCGGATACGATGACGGTCGAACCAATTGATGGATGGCGTTTCTTTGTCAAAGGTGGCAAAATGGACTGTGCGGTTGATTTGGAACATGTAAAGTGTGGTTGTGGTGTCTATGGAGTGGAGAAAATACCTTGCTCTCATGCTATAGCAGCTGGAACACATGCTGGTGTGCATATCGACACACTTGTATGTCCACTTTACTCAAAGAATCATCTGTATGCAGGATACTCAGAGAATATATATCCTATCGTGTCACAACATATTGAGGAACGAGAATGCTTTCCTCCAAACGTAAAGCGTGGTCCGGGGAGACAGAAGAAATCAAGATGGCAATCTTGGTTGGAGCTATCTAGGATGAGGGGACACAAACCCAGGAAGAAACACAGGGCACGGAGATGCTCAAACTGCAAGGAAACTGGCCATACGAAACCACAATGTACACAACCAGTTGACTAGTTGTCCAGACGACCTAAATATAAGTCGTCCAGTCTTGATTACCCGTCCAGACGACTAATTTCTAAGTCGTCCAGTGTTTCGTCTACCTTCTACGAAGTCGTCCAGTGTATTAGACTACCTTCTACTATCCCTTCAAGTGTATTTTTTTAGACGACCTTTTACGAAGTCGTCCAGTGTATTTAAGTCGTCCAGTGTATTTAAGTCGTCCAGTGTTTAGACTACCTTCTACTATCCCTTCAAGTGTATTTTTTTTTAGACGACCTTTTACGAAGTCGTCCAGTGTATTTTATTTTTAGACTACCTTATTTTTTTTAGACGACCTTATTTGTAAGTCGTCCAGTGTATTTTATTTTTAGACTACCTTATTTTTTTTAGACGACCTTATTTGTAAGTCGTCCAGCTGGAAAACCTTCCAGACGACTTATTTGTAAGTCGTCCAGCTGGAAAACCTTCCAGACGACTTATTTGTAAGTCGTCCAGCTGGAAAACCTTCCAGACGACTTATTTGTAAGTCGTCCAGCTGGAAAACCTTCCAGACGACTTATTTGTAAGTCGTCCAGCTGGAAAACCTTCCAGACGACTTATTTGTAAGTTAGAAAATCTATACAAGTTAGAAAATCAAATAAATCATACATGCCCACAAACATACAAATAGATTTGTGTAAACAAATAGTTCAAATATACAAATAGATTTGTGTATACAAATAGTTCAAATATACAAATTGATTTGTGTATCTATACAAGTTAAAAAATCTATACAAGTTAAAAAATCTATACAAGTTAAAAAATCTATACAAATTGATTTGTGTATCTAATCATACATGCCTACAAACATACCACCATCCTCATTATCTTTCAGATGCTGATCAACAAGCTCCGTCCATATAGCCAAAGCCATAGTAT
Organism: Raphanus sativus; assembly: GCF_000801105.2. Taxonomy (NCBI): domain Eukaryota; kingdom Viridiplantae; phylum Streptophyta; class Magnoliopsida; order Brassicales; family Brassicaceae; genus Raphanus; species Raphanus sativus. The sequence continues at coordinate 6,655,064 of NC_079519.1, forward strand.
CCCTCATAGTCTTCGCATTGGACCTAGCAAAGTCTTTAGGGCTAAAGGGGACCCCAAGAGCATGACATTCAATGTACTTTGCAGCGTACACGCCACAATCACCATTGTTGGCCGTGGGTACATCTTTGAGGAGTCTCTCATAAGTGTATCGCTCCAACCCATGCATCTGGTCTCCGCACTCCACAATCAGATAAGGGACCATCTCGAGAAAAGGCTCCATTATCTCATCCCATCTTTCTGGTATGGTAGTTGAAGGTATGCTGTCCCAGACGACTATGTGCCTCTTAGGGATCGATATCCAAATAGCCACCCAATGTTTGTTGTCCAAGTTCAGTGGCGCATAGATATCATCAATGTCCTCCCCCCACTTCTTGTTTGATTGGCAAAATGAAGGCATTGATCCGTCATACAAACTCGCCGCCCCACTAGGTAGCATTTTTCCTAAACCATTGTGATCAGACGACGATGTTTTGAAGACCAGATACTGTTCTCTCCAAGACTGGGTAAAGTTGTGATCCAGGAAGCACATTCGCTCGCTCCGGAAACATTGTGGGTTCTCCTTATACCTCTGCCTCAGCACATTCATCCAAGCATCTATATGCTGCATATAAAATAATACAAGTTAGAACCTTCCAGACGACTTACAAATAAGTCGTCTGGAAGGTTTTCCAGCTGGACGACTTACAAATAAGTCGTCTGGAAGGTTTTCCAGCTCGAAAACCTTCCAGACGACTTATTTGTAAGTCGTCCAGCTGGAAAACCTTCCAGACGACTTATATATTTACAAATCTATACAAAGACAAGTTACCAGACGACTTATTTGTAAGTCTTCTGGAAGGTTTTCCAGCTGGACGACTTACAAATAAGTCGTCCAGCTGGAAAACCTTCCAGACGACTTATATATTTACAAATCTATACAAAGACAAGTTACCAGACGACTTAAAGATAAGCAGAAGACTTACTACGTCTTCCAGCCATGCTTTGGATGTCCGGAGTTTTTGATACCACCAAGTTGGTGATGTACGTGGTTTGTCCTCTTCCTTAGTGAAATAATCACTGCAAACAAAAAAGCAATCAGTTTTGGTAGACTAAATCAAGCTATTATGGGTAAAGCAATCACTTACGGATCAGTTTTCAACCAATCAGCGAGCTCCTTCATCTTAGGTCTGTTTAGTGTGGGAAATGGATTATACTTTCCCACTCTAAGGAGTTTCCTTCTCTCTGCCGTATAAGGAGATATCTGCGTGGGAGCAGGTTTCTTCGTTCGTTCACTCCTTGCACGCACAGAAGCAGTGGGAGCTGTTTGGTCCAATACAACCAGGCTCGGTTCTGAAGCTGAAGCTGGATCGGTGGAAGCGAAGCTCGGTTGTTGATCGTTGGAAGCGAAGCTCGGTTGGTCAGTGGAAGTGAGAGGAACAATCTCTTTGGAGGTGACACCATCTGCTTTATCCTCCGGCAAGATCTTATATACCGAGATCGCCTCATCTGCTGTATCCTCCGGCAACAATCTCTGCAATAAAAGAGAACAAGTTAACCCTGGACGACTTAAATAAAAGTTGGGAGAGGATTTGGTTCCAGCTGGAGTTCAGACGACTTATTTGTAAGTCTTCTGGAAGGTTTTCCAGCTGGACGACTTACAAATAAGTCGTCTGGAAGGTTTTCCAGCTGGAAAACCTTCCAGACGACTTATTTGTAAGTCGTCCAGCTGGAAAACCTTCCAGACGACTTATATATTTACAAATCTATACAAAGACCAGACGACTTAAAGATTTGATATTAACCTCTTTGGGCAGAGGAGAAGGCTGTTTCTTTTGTGGAGAAGGCTTTTTCGTTTGAGGAGCAGGCTGTTTCGTCTGAGGAGCAGGCTGTTTAGTTTGAGGAGCAGGCTGTTTCGTTTGAGGAGCAGGCTGTTTAGTTTGAGGAGCAGGCTGTTTAGTTTGAGGAGCAGGCTGTTTCGCCTTTTGAGGAGTAGGCTTTGCCTTTTGAGGAGCAGGCTGTCTGGTGGGAGGAGTAGGATGATTGGTTTGAAGTGGAGGCTGATCCTTTTGAGGAGTAGTCTGTTTGTTACTAGCCCCGGTTTCTGGGGCTTGTGGGGTAGGGTGTTTTTTACTAACCCCGGTTTCTGGGGCTTGAGGGGTAGCCTGATTGGTGACACCAACCTTCTTCTCCACAGCTTCCAATCTATCGGAGATCTTCCTAATCTCCCTGATGCACTTCTTAAACCCCTCTTTCATCATGTCACCTAAGTCCTTGAACATGTTTTCTAACTCCTCTCTGGTCACCCAACTAGCCTCTTCTCTAGCCTCTTCTGTAGCCTCTTCTGTAGCCTCTGTAGGAGCCTCTTCTCTAGCCTCTTTAGGAGCCTCTTTAGGAGCCTCTTTACGAGCTTTCTTCCGAGGTCTCTGATTGTCTTCCTCCACCTCCTCCACAACCATCTCTTTGGCTCTTTTCGATGGAGTCACAAACTTGGGTTTTGTACCAGTGACTTCCCAGCAATCCATGGTCCACTTCCACGGTCTCCGATCATACATCACTTTAATGATGTTCTCCGCGGGCACGTCATCAACCTCAGAGTCCCATTTTGGCCACATTTCACTAATGTCCTTCTCAACAAAGTTGATCACGCGGGTCTGCAGTAAATAGAAGAAGAATCGAGTTAGATATTTGAAACAAAATACTAAATAGACGACTTAATTATAAGTCGTCAACTAAGTCGTCCAGCTGGACGACCTTCCAGACGACTTATTATAAGTCGTCTACTAAGTCGTCCAGCTGGACGACCTTCCAGACGACTTATAATAAGTCGTCTACTAAGTCGTCCAGCTGGAAGACCTTCCAGACGACTTATAATAAGTCGTCTACTAAGTCGTCCAGCTGGAAGACCTTCCAGACGACTTATAATAAGTCGTCTACTAAGTCGTCCAGCTGGAAGACCTTCCAGACGACTTATAATAAGTCGTCTACTAAGTCGTCCAGCTGGAAGACCTTCCAGACGACTTATAATAAGTCGTCTACTAAGTCGTCCAGCTGGAAGACCTTCCGGACGACTTAATTAAGTGAAGATGGAAAGGTACCTGACTCAAGATAGCAGCTTTCATGAATCTGCGGCCTCTGCTGCCGTCGTAAGCCAGAATCGGTGGAGACGGACTGTTTGCTCTGGGTAGACCAATACTAGCACCCAATCCCGGAATAGCTTCGTACGCCCAGACCTGAAGAACTTGTATAAAGCCATCCACGGTGTAACAGCCAGTAATATCTTTGTTCCACAAAGAGTCCATCAGCACCTTAAACGCGACTCTCCCCCATGGATAATTCTCAAACCTTTCTAAATCCATCACTAGCCTTGCGAGAGTAGCTCGTGTAGCGCTTGAGAACTTTTTCCCTTCAATGAATCCAGTGAAGATGGAAAGGTACGCGAGTCGCTTGCGATCTTCCCTGGACCAATCCCCGCATCTCTTCAGTGCTGCTATTATCTGATCAGTACTTGGCCCAGCTTCCCGATGAACTCCCATCATCTCCCAGAAAGAAACCATCTGTGGGGTAACTTCACATTCTGGTGTCTCAAGGTCCTCGATGTAGTCGCAGTTTAGACCAGTGATGTTTTCAAACTCTAACAGTGAAAACCTCGCAGGTTCTGGACCAACGAGACACCACATCTCGTACTTCTTCTTAATGTCCAGCTTTAAACCGAGCAAGTGGTGAACCAGCCTTGAAGCCCAACCAAATCCCTGCTCCTTGAACTTGATGAAAACTCCCAATCTCGACTCCTTGAGCTCTTCAAATTCAGCATCAGTGAGAGCTTCCCTAAGAGCAGTATGCAACTTCGTGTTATCCGTATGATACGAAATGCTATTGTGGGGTTCTGGCTCTTCCCCTAATGTGTATAACCTACGGGGGAGTTCTGGAATATCCATCCTTTTTGTCTGCAAAATAATCAAAGACAACAATAGAAGTCAGAACACAAGCTAAATCAATCACGCCTTAATTGTTACTCCAGACGACTTAGTAGACGACTTAAATATAAGTCGTCTAGAAAGTCGTCCAACTGGACGACTTAGTTGACGACTTATATTTAAGTCGTCTGGAAAGTCTTCCAAATGGACGTACTAAGTCGTCCAGGTTGAAGACTTTCCAGACGACTTACTTACAAGTCTTCCAGTAGAAAAATTTCAAGCGGACCTGATTAGTCGCAGAAGGAGTTCGAGTACTCGTCATTGTGGTTATAGATCTGAAAAAATAAACGTGAAACGGTGAGAATGAGTAAATTGAAAGAGACAACGTTTTATGTTCATCTTTTCCACGAGTTTGATGACTTACCGGCGTTAGGGTTTACAGAGAAACGGCGCTACGGTTTACAGAGAAGAAGCGGCGGCGCTAGGGTTTAGAAGAAGCGGCGGCGCTAGGGTTTAGAAGAAACGGCGGTGCTAGCTAGTGTTTAGAGTAAGCGGCGGTGAGAACGTTGGTGAGCACGGTGGCGAGGGCGACGGTTTGTTCGGAAATAGTGGAAGCGGGGGCGCTAGGGTTTAGAGGAATCGGCGGCGCTAGGGTTAGAAGAAGCTGCGGCGACAACGGTGAGAATGAAGTGAGATAGATAGCCGACGTTGAGAACGATGGTTGTTCGGAAATAGTGGGAATTCGAATCGCCTTTGATATCGCCGGTGAGAGAGAACTGTTAGGGTTTCTGTTCGCGGAAAATGAAAAAAAAAAAAAAAAAAATCACCTTATATATTGGGTAAATAATCCGGTTAGCTTTAAAAGTACATTGGTAAACTTTAAGGTTTGGTCCGGTTTAGACGACTTATTCTGGCTGATAATGTACATCAGACGACCTAATATTTAGTCGTCTGGGAACAGAAGACTAAATATTAAGTCGTCCAATACCCTAAAATGAACCCCTAAACTAAAATGACTAAATTAACTTACTAACCACGTTATAAAATCAAATTATACTTCAATAGTGTTTACTATACACAGAAACGAACACGCCTAGGTAATTTTAAAAATTTTCAAAAACGGTTTTAATGCTTTCCAAAATCTAACCCTAAGAACACATACAATACTACAACATATGTTGATGAAACATAAACTAAAGAATATCATGACTCACTACTTTCACTCATCTGGGCTGAAAACAATTGAAATTTGTTATATATTAATTTATATCTCTTAAGACATATGTTAATTACATAATTCCAATTTTTCACTTATCAAAATATTTTTTACAAAATTTTTAAATTATGTTTAAGAATAACTGTCCAGACGACTTAACTTAAAGTCGTCTGGACGACTTATTTTCAAGTCGTCTGTTTACAGACGACTTGCGAGGGGTAGAAACGTAAAAAAAAATCCGTTTTTTTGTTTGTTCACAAGGAGATAGTTGTAATTTCAATAGCCTTTTAAGTTACTTTTGCCTTTGACCCAAGTTGGGGTACTCTTTTGGGTTTGACTCCAAGTTTTGAGTCACAATTGGTAATTCTCCCTTTAAAATTTATTCTACAGATCTTTATCGGTCTAAATTTTCATCACCTTTTAAAAAATTTATATACATTATTTAAAAATTATATTTTGAATAAAATAAGTGTTTTATTCTTTTATAAATTATACAAATTTTAAAAACATAAATGTTTCAATTATTAAAGCTTTCAATACAAGTAATAATGAAATAAAATTTAAACAAAGTGAGAACTAGACAAAACAATATCTTGACATGAAAATTAAATTTTATAAATTTTGTAATTTATGAGTTATCTAGACGTAGAAAAATGAGAGATAATATTTTGTTAATCTTTCATAAATCATATATTATTTTAAAAGAAAAATTTAATTATTTAATTAACACAATTTTGGTTTATATAAACCGAGGTTTGGACGGTTCATAGATCACCAATTTTCGAATTTTTGATGGGTTGATATAAGCTTTTAATCGATTCAACTAGTTGGATTTTTAAATTAATCTAATCTAAATTATTATCCGGTTCATGGTTGAACCCGGATCAACCGTAGATTCGATCCATGTCTAAAAACACTGATTCTCGTGAATGAAGATGAGCGAATGTCTTTTTTTTTCAGTTAAAACGATACGCGCGAATTTAGGCGATTACTTTTTTTCTTCTGAAAATTACGAAGTCAATTAAATTGTCACCATCAAATATTATTAACAAGTTCATCCACGGTCAAAAAAAGATTCATTCTTTTCCATTTTTGGGTTGCAATAAATAATCGCCAATTTGTTTGTTGTTTTTGTAATAAGAAAAAAAGAAATAAACATTTTCAATGACTTTCTCCATTCTTTAATGTTGGCCCCCTGGATCAACCAATCCTCATAGAAGTTTTCTTCTCAATTGATTTTCCTCCAAAAGTTTTTTTTCTCAAATTTATTGGTAAATTATCTTCTTTCAAAAAGCCGGTGATGATCATCATCTGTGCATGACAGAATTAAAGAACAACAATCCAAAAAAAAAGAAAAAAAATTCCCTTTTTCAATCATTTGAATTTCTTCCAATTTGTTATTATTTTTATATAATAACTAAATAATAACTAAAGAATCAATCAATCGAGCTGATTTTGCGAACTGGGTTCCTCTCAAAATTTCAAATTGGTGAATGATCGGTTAGGGTTCTTACATCTTCAATCGGATCAAGATTTCACCTTTATATCGAAAAACGATGAGGTTCCTGAGCCTCGTCGGAAACTCGTTCGGTTGCTCCGCGTCCGGCGAACGATTAGTATCGGCCGCGAGAGACGGCGATCTACAAGAAGCCAAGGCTCTGTTGGATTACAACCCGAGGCTCGCTCGCTACTCCACCTTCGGCGTTCGTAACTCTCCTCTCCATTACTCCGCCGCTCAAGGCCACCACGAGGTAATTAATAATAATAATAAAAAGGAATCATCTTTTATTAGTATTACCACTCCTCATAGATTCCAAAAGGTCGTGACTTTTTTTTTATGGTTTGTATCGACAGATTGTTTCTCTGTTGGTGGAATCAGGTGTTGATATTAATCTCCGGAATTACCGTGGACAGGTTGGTTAATAATTATTAGCTCTCTTTTTTATTGGTCTCATCAAAAGTAATAATCTGAATTATTATATTTAATGGAAACAGACGGCTTTGATGCAAGCTTGTCAACATGGTCATTGGGAGGTTGTTTTGATTCTCATTCTTTTTGGTGCCAATGTAAGAGACATGTTTGTGATTCTTCTTTGTGATTTGTAAGATAGTGATTGTTGTTTTTTTGGTTGGGTGGTTTAGATTCACAGAACAGATTACCTAAACGGTGGGACTGCTCTGCATCTGGCGGCTCTTAATGGACACCCTCGGTGTATCAGGATCTTGCTTTCCGAGTATATACCAAGTCTCCCCAATTGCTGGAGCTTGTTGAAGAGTAGTAACAAATCCTCCTCTGTTTCTGGATTTGATCGAAGGTTAGTTTTGAAAAAGCTTTATGGCTTCAGGTGTGGCGCATGATGATGAGCTGAAAGATGTTTTTTTTTTTTGGTGAAATGTGTGTAGTGTAATTCAGGAAGTGGTAAACAGAGCAGCAGATGGAGGAATCACTCCTCTTCATGTGGCGGCTTTGAACGGACACATAGAGACGGTTCAGTTACTCTTGGATTTGGGAGCTTCTGTTACTCAGGTCACTGTGGAAGATGGGACCACTATAGATCTTATAGGTGCTGGGAGTACTCCTCTTCATTACGCTTCATGTGGAGGAAACACTCAGTGTTGCCAGGTAATACATATAATACTTTTGCCTTATGAAAAGTTTTGTTCATGAACTCATTTGACATTTTGTTTTTTTAATCAGCTTTTGATCGGCAAGGGTGCCTCTTTGGCTGCTGTAAACTCTAACGGGTTAGAACCTCTCTTCTCTCTGTTTTTTTATGCCTACAAATAACACAATACCTCCAGTGTTTTTATTCGTTTGGTTGTATTGGTTTTTTTTAGATGGACGCCATTGATGGTTGCTCGCTCATGGCACCGGGACTGGCTCGAAGAAGTCCTGAACCCAACCACAGATCAGCCACAAAGCCATCCACCAAAAGTCCCTTCTCCTTTCCTCTGTCTTCCTCTAATGAGCATTGTCAAGATCGCCCAGTAAGTAAAAACCTTTCACCTAACTGAAACACCCATCAATGAATCTTTAAAATTTGATGCTCTTTCTAGAGGTCATTAGCACTTGAAAGGACTTATGAGCTTTGGTCCCAAACCTGCCTGCTGATATGTAGTTTTATTTCAGAGAATGTGGCTGGCGAGAAAACGATTGTCTAACACCATGTCGTGACCCTTGCGCCGTTTGTTTGGAAAGAAAATGCACCGTAGCTGCAGATGGTAAATGTTTTTGATTCTTCTTTAATCTGCTTTAGTTACAGCATTGAATTTGATTGTGTGTGTGTGACGTAATTAACACAGGATGTGGTCATGAGTTCTGCACAAACTGTGCGTTATACCTAAGCACCACCACAACCATAACATCCTCAAAGACAACATCACAAGCCACACCAGGCTCGGTCCCATGCCCTCTCTGTCGCTACGGCATTGTCTCTTTCACCAGACTCCCCGATACAACAGCAATAACTACTACAGCAACATCGTCGAGAACAAGCATCTCTTTGTCCTCCTTCTGCACTTGCTCCTCCTCCTCTGATGTGTTAGATACAGCTCTTCTTACCAACGCTCAACAGTTCAGTTGCAATAAACCGGTTGTTTCAAGAACCGGTTCTCGGATCTCACAGTCCGTTGGATCATCATCGTCGTTTCGGTCCCTTAGCTGCCATAGGTTTCCTCCAAGTCTCTGCCTCGGCGGTGGCTCGGATGTTGATGAACCGCAAAGACGGTTAATGAATGGATCGTATTCAAGATCCGGTTTAGGGTTCAGGCGGTCCTCGTCTCAGGTTGAAGGCAAACGTTCTTGGTTTTCTGCGTTTAACCATTGTGTTACTGCCGGTGGAAGTGCTTGCTAAACACAAACGCAATCGCTATTTTTTTTTCTTTCTTATTTTTTGACAAATCTTTACTCCTATTTTTGAGGAGAAAAAAATGTGCTAATTGGTTCTGTATGTGAATGGTGTGGTTATTATTTATTTTGTAACAATTGAAAAATGTTGTAATAAATATAATTAATTTGGCTTTACGGTTTACATTAGTATGTGTGAGAGTACTTATTCTGAACCTCATGAACATTAACGTCATTAGTACCACGGGTTAACATATACAGTAGCTTTACAGATTAAAGAAAAAACATACATTAAAAATGATGGGATTATAGCAAACTTACAGAAAGCTCAGGAGGAATAGATAAGAGAAAACAACAAAAATGAAAACACAAAAAGAAACAAAAGATCAGAGAAGACAAAAGAACAATACAAAACTAGTAAGCCTTGCAAGGTCAAGAAAAAGAAAACTACAAAAGAAAAAACATAATAGAACTTATCAATTATTTAGTAGAAATAAAACAATTTTTTTTGTTTTTTTTTGTTTGAAAAAAAGCTCAGCAAGGATAATGCCAGTAGAACACTAATATCCAAGAAATCTTCTTCTCCGTAAGATGCTTCTGCGTTCCAAAGTAGATTCATGGTCAAATGGAGAAACAAAACATCGTTGACAGAGAGAAATGATCATGGTTATGATCATAAATACCATGCTAATTATGATAATGATGATCATCTCATGATATAAAATGAGGAATAATGGTATGATGCTTTTTCTCTGAAGTGATGATGTGAGAGGGCAAGGGCAGGTCAGTTGCGTTTATATAGGGAAACAAGAGTAGGATGAAACTAACGGAACGGAGTAGACCTCTATTTTTTTTTTTTTAAGTATATATGTACATATAGAAGCTAGGCTTTTAATTGAGAGACAATGGAGGCGAGAGAGATAATTTAAAAAAAAAAAACTAATTTCTATAAACAATTTGTATAGAAAAATTAAAATCACAACAAAATAAAATAAAAAGTCCCCATAGAAACGATCAAGGAAAGTTGACAAGAAAGAAGCACTTTAAACCCGTAAAGACTGTGGTTTGCAAAGCACATATGGATTATAGTTATGCTACTCGTTTATTTAACTTCTAATTTTGCAAGGGATTATTATTACGTTAGTGTTTTAAGAGGTTTCACGGTGATATTTTGAAGAAAAATATATATCTTTTCAAAAATAAGTTGGCTCGTTTTTCTTATCAAGATATGCGCCTCTGTTTAAAGATTTTCCTTCCAGCTGAGTCTGAGACTGTTGATTTCTGTCACATTTCTTTTACCGTCTGACTTACGAAATTTGGGTGGAAAACCTTTAGATATCTCACCTTTTTAACCTTTTGAAATTTCATCTGTTCTCGTGTTACGTACTATTTAAGAAAATTAGGGTTTCCCATTCTCAGAAAACAAAGTAAAACATTAAAATTTAAACCTCTAACTCTCTAAGCATTAAATTAAAACTTCTAATTTATATAAAGCTAGACAGGACATTCATTGTGTTTTCATTTTGTCCTTCTCTACCTTCTCTCGTGTAATATAATCAATAAACACATCAATCATATATCCTCAAGTAACTTAGTATTTTATACTGCATAACTAAATTCAAACGGAAAGGCACAGGTAGATGAAAATTGTGTAAATACCATGCTAATTATGATAATGATGATCATCTCATGATATAAAAGAGGAATAATGGTATGATGCTTTTCCTCTGAAGTGATGATGTGAGAGGGCAAGGGCAGGTGAGTTGCGTTTATATAGGGAAGCAAGAGTAGGATGAAACTAACGGAACGGAGTAGACCTCTATTTTTTTGAAAAAAGTATAAATGTACATTAGAAGCTAGGCTTTTAACTGAGAAACTTAATGGAGGCGAGAAAGAATAAAAAAACTAATATTCTATAAACAATTTGTAAAGAAAAATAAAAGAAAAAATTGCCAAAAGGAAACAAAAAAACAACTACATTGTCCATTTGCCATAAATCACTTTTTGGTCTATTTTGGACTCAGATATCCTTAGATAACTTTAAAAAATCATATCAATTATTTTAACAGTCAAAAAAATATGGAAAATAATCAAACTGTACATAAACAAGTAACTATCATATGAAAAATAATTTTGTAGACTAAATATTAGTATATCAAAATTTCATATTTTGATCTACGGACAGCAGAAAACTTAATCTACCAACTACGGGCCGTAGATAGTATATTCGTTAAATAACTTAGTTATCTACATCTGGTAGAACTATTATATCTACCATTGTACACTTCTCTACCATCGTAGAAATATTCAGCTGCCAATATATTGGTTTCTACAATGGTAGATTTATTCAGTTGCCATTTCCCTTATTTCTGGATTTCAGTTGATTTCATTAACTATGTTTTCTAATATATCTACGAATGTATGTTTGGTATTTTCTACCAAAGTACTCTACTCTACTGTCGCTGGATTATGCAACCTACTGTTTTGTCTACTTTCTACGGCAGTAGAAGGTATATTCTACCAAGTGCGAAATGTATATTTTCCTAAAATTTCTCTAAAATCTGTTGAGAATATATTCTAAATCAATATTTTCCATAATTTTCGTATTTCCTAAGTTATTTTTTTTCAAAAAACGTGTTCTCTTCTTCATCCCCATTGATCTCTATTTTTTCTTTTGAAACCATCAATTTTTTTTTGAATCTCTTGTTGAAGAAGATGCATATTTATGCTTCTTATGGGTTGTGGAAGTTTGATCCCCTAAAAGGGTGGGGATTTGATGTTGATATGAAAAAACTAGTGGAATTGACAACCATTTAATAATGCTATGCTCTTAAATTATATTCATGTCTTGGCTACGGGCTCGTGAGAGAGAAACTAAAACCGAACTAAATTTACAAACTGTGACACTTCCTTCAGCATGAAAGTATTAAAATTCCTTTTCTGAATAAGATGTGATGATCTCAAATTAGAAAACCAGTGAATACAACTTTGAAAGTAGGGTTAAGATTTACATCCAAGATGCTGCAGTTTTCTGGGAAACAGAAAGACAATCAGGAGCAAGAGAACAAACAAGAGTGGAGTTTGTGTCGTAAACCGTAAAGCCATGTCTAAGACGAGCAACAATAACTTGATGAAGCATTTCTGTATGTGCTGGGTTTTGTTTGAAGATGTTCTTCTTTCCTCCAGACGAACCTTCAACAGTAAGACTCAGCGTTTCCAAAATCTGCAGATAAATAAATGTTAAATACTTAAACGAACATACCCATCCTCAGCATAGCATTATTAAATAGTTGTCTATATGATTATGTTTATAATAGGGGTTTAATGGGGTTTACACAAAAAATTATGGTGTTGGAACAACTTTATGTTCAGTATATGGTATAGGGACAATGTAGTAGTTTATTTGTTCCATATTTCCAATTTTCCCAAAATAAAAGAAAAATCACAACAAAAATAAAATAAAAAGTCTCCGTAGAAACGATCAAGGAAAGTTGACAAGAAAGAAGCACTTTAGACCCGTAAAGACACTGGTTTGTAAAGCACATATGGATTATGTTATGCTACTCGTTTATTTAACTTTTAATTTTGCAGGGGTTATTACGTTAGTATTCTAAGAGGTTTCACGGTGATATGCTTAAGAAAAATATATATCTTTTCAAAAAATAAGTTGGCTCGTTTTTCTTATCAAGATATGCGCCTCTGTTTAAAGATTTTCCTTCCAGCTGAGACTGTTGATTTCTGTCACATTTCTTTTACCGTCTGACTTACGAAATTTGGGTGGAAAAACTTTAGATATCTCACCTTTTTAACCTTTTGAAAATTCATCTGTTCTCGTGTTACGTCCTATTTAAGAAAATTAGGGTTTCCCTTTCTCAGAAAACAAAGGAAAACATTAAAATTTAAACCTCTAAGCATTAAATTAAAACTTCTAATTTATATAAAGCTAGACAGGACATTCATTGTGTTTTCATTTTGTCCTTCTCTACCTTCTCTCGTGTAATATAATCAATAAACACATCAATCATATATCCTCAAGTAACTTAGTATTTTATACTGCATAACTAAATTCAAACGGAAAGGCACAGGTAGATGAAAATTGTGTACAAGAATATACACACATGTATATTATACGATTTAGTTGATGAGATCAAATACTAGTGCATAGTTAGTTGTAGACTATTTTAATCATCCAATAAATACTAGTTGGCATCGTTTAGGTCCGAGCATCATTACTCGTTATTCACCTTAAATCCATTATTCGACTTGTACCCGTCATGAAAATTCAAATACTCTGATGTTGTCAAGACAAATAACTAGTCAATAATTTATTTGCAAAACCAAATCAAGTATTAAATATAATTATTATTTTAGTATTTGACTCGTTACTTGTCCTATTACTTATTATTTATTATATAATCTATTAAATATTTATTCTTTGCATTTAGGATCGACAAAAATACTTATTACTCTTTTTATACTTTTTACTTATTTCCTATCTTTCTTGATTTTTAAATACTCGTTATCATTTAATCAAATATTAAATAGTAATATGTATTAAAAATTTGTCTACATGCCTTGTTATTACCTGTTACTTTCTTATAAAATATATTTTTGTAATCGTGAAAATTATACAATATTTATATATCGAAATACTCATATAAATTTTATTTGTCATCTTCTTTATAATATGAATAAATATTTTGTTTAAAGTAAAGAATAAACAAAACAAGCTTTTATGTAATTTTAAGTAAAGAATAAACAAAATAAACTTTCATGTCTATTTCTAATATAATATTATTTAGTAAATAATTCTTAAATATTCATAAAAGCTCGTAAATAATTCATAAGTACTCGTAAATAACAAGTAATAGAACAAGGCAAGTAACTTGCAAATAATTTATTTTTGATCAAATACTCGAAATAGCAAGTACTCATTTTTAACAAGTCAAGTACAAATAAAAATAGCAAGTATTGGGGGCCAATTGTCATGCTCTCGGGTTCGACGCCAGTCGGAGGCGCACTGCCTCTTCCATGCCATTAATGGTACTGGGCCTCGGTCCAGATTAATGCCCTCCCGAGTGAAGTGGACTACTGTCTGACCGGGTCCAGGGAATGATCCGCGAAGCGGAGAACTCTGGATTATAAAAAAAAAAGTAAAATGATGTTATTTTTTAACACATAACAAACACACACATTTGAAATGTGAAATAAAGAAGTCAAATGTGAGAGACGGGTGAGTAACTGTTTAATGGCATTTTATATGTAAGAGGAGAACAAACAAAAAAGCTGCAAATGTATAAATAGGTGTAATCATCACAAACTATGGGATGTGACAATACATTGTCAAGCTTCTGTCTTTTTCTCTGTTCTTCTCTCTGATGGCTTTTAATATTGTTATTAGTTCTTGATTATTTTCAGAAACAAGGGAAAAAGGTAACTTTTCAAAATTGAAGTAGTAGCTCTATGCATGCTATTACCGATTCTTCAACGTTCAGATTGTCTAAGTCCAAAAATATCTTATACCAATATAGAAAGTGGGACAGACGACTTTGATCGTCAACTTTATTTACTCGGAAACAACTCTTTTTGTCAATTTGAAAAATTTATTACTCGTGCAACTAGTTTATGTTGAAGATTCGAGGAAATATATGGACGACCCAAGTAACATTTCTTATTCCTTCGTCGTTAGGTAAGAGACTTGGCTTGCTAAGCTCAAGACCCTTCAAAATGTTTTTTTTTTTTTTAAACTCGACCCTTCCAGATGTTTCTCTATGTTGCTCTTTTTCTTTTTGTTAATACTTAGAAGATTTTAAATTGAAATTATTAATCTCTCGGGTCCGAAACCACATAATTTACATAAGTTTTGTTCCGAGTGTTATTCGATAATGTGACTTTTAAGCTTTGCTTAAAATATTTTTCAGTTGAGCTAAAGACACTGTTTATATGTATGAATTGCTTAACTTGTGTGTCCCCATGCCGAGTATATTTTCATTGAGACAAAACTTTATAATTGAAATTCAAATTACATCCTTTGTATATTATTTGAGGATTTTTTTTTAACGTCAAGGACTTTTTTAAATATATTTTTTTTTGTATTAATTATATAATAAACTTTGAGATGTCAACACCAAACATTTTTTGCTTATTTAGCAGCCTCACAAAAACTTAGATCAAATGTTAGACTAAAAATTCACACTCTAGATAAATTAAATAACTTACATGTTTCTCTTGTTTTCTTTGCCCCAAAGTCTCTGAAACTTTCTCGACTTTCTCAAAAGAAAACTTTAACATAAAAGTGGTCTCCGTCTGTACACTGTTACATAAGAAACTATACTAACTATCCATTATAAAAAAATTGTCATGCCATTGTATAATCAATATACGGCCACCTCTAATATGATCACCTAATCACTAATATTCTCAATTTTTCAAATAACCGGTTCAACTAATAACATTTTTTTTGCTTATTTAGGAGCCTTACAGGAACTTTGAGCAAATCTTAGACTAAAAGTCCACTCTCTAGATAAATTAAATAACTTAACATAAAAAGTGGTCTCCGTCTGTACATTACTCTTGTTACATAGGAAGTTATACTTTATCCATTATAAAAAATTTGTCATGCCATTGTATAATCAATATACAACCACCTCTGATAGATATGATCACCCCTAATCACTAATATTCTCAATTTTTCAAATAATCGGTTCAAACAAATAAATTTGCAGCAAGTACACTTTTCTCTTACAAACTATAGGTAGTGATTCGTGACATATATTAACCAGGACCGAATATATCAAAGGTCCATATAAAGTAAAGTATTAATATCATTTTAATTATTTTCTAGATAGGTTAAACTTATATTTTTGTTTATTATATCTGAATTATTTTAAATTTATTGTGTATATATTTTGCGTTTTCCAAAAACAAAAGAACGTACTTGCAGAAAATGTTAAAATATGCCAAATTTATTCCGTATTGTGTATACCATAATAATTTTGGAAATAAGAAAATGAAAAATAACTCAAATTCTGTAAAGTATCAATTTTCTTGGAAAGAAACAACTATACAGCTTATGATTTTTGTCTGAATATATATATGGTATTAAACGCTATTGCGGCTTTATATAGTCATAAAATCGGTAGATTTTGAATTTCTATATACAGTAAATTAATATCTGATAAATTAATAAACACGTTAAATTAATAAATTATCCCGCTTTTAAGTTGGACCAGTGTAAAATATGGTATCATTCAATAAAATAATAATATAATAATATTTAGAAACCTCTTATCTAAATATATGGTTCTGTTACAATCATAAATTAATAATTACGATATATAAATTTTATATATACATAAATAAAATATTTTATTGTTTTTAATCTTTCAAAATGAATTGCATCTCTAATTTTTATTTTCATTTCAATATTTTGGTGTTATTTTATTGAATTACATATAAAAATCATTGGTATATTTCCATATGTATTCAACATACATAAAATTTATCAAATAATATCATAAAATAGATGAAATTCAAATCTATAAAAATTTTAACTAATATATAATATTACTAAATAAAATATTCTTCCTTCTTTTAAATAAAAATATTTTCAAAAATATAAATCTTAAAAAAAATTCTTTAAATTAATAACTCTATAAATAAATAAATTATCATAGTCCTAACATTATTAATTTATAGAGTTTTTACATCATAAATTTTATTTAGTACACATAAAAAATAAATTTATTCACAGATTTAATAGTTTAGGCTTATTGCCAGAGCCTAAAATATATTCATTTTTAAAGAATATATGATTTAACCAATACTTTCATACTAAATTTTTGGAGGGTCTGTCAGTGGAAAAAAATTCAAGGGTCTATTCAAATTTCAGAGATTTAATACTTTAAGTTTATTGCGATTTCAGGTGTTTATTCAAGTTTTAAGAATATATGAATTAATCAATATTTTCATTCTAAATTTTATATCCATTATATAAAATATATCTCAAATAATTTCAAAATAATAGTAAAAGATCTACATGTTGAAGTGTAAATATAAAATAACAATAATTTTATTTTTAAAATTATGTATAAAATCATAATAATATAAAACACGTTAATATTTATTCTCATATTTGTATATGTTTGTAATCATTTTTTCCTTTTATCAATATTTACTATGTTTAATATAATAATATTGTATACATAATGTTTATTTTTTAAACGGGGACTCCACAAAGTGGGAACATTATTCAAATGTTTTATGTTACTAGGGTCAAGTCTGCCTCTACGGCTCTACCTATTGTCGACAATGCTTTTGGTCCATTCTCGAAAAAACTCAACATAAAAGGAAAAAACCTCATCATAGAGATTGGGCTGGATTGTTAGAAAACAAATTATTAAATTACCAAAAATAGAAAAAAACAAACCAATTTGATAGGGCCACAAATATTTGTTCGATCAGATATAAAATTTTAATACAATATTTTGAAAAAATTATTCATATAAACTCATCCGCGCAAGGTGTGAATCTCATCTTAGTAGTATGTTATATCATAGATTTACCAAAAATAACCTTTCAAACAAAAAATAATTAAATATCTTCAGTTTTGAAAAGTCTCATTATTAATTTAAAACGGTGAACAAGAAAAAAAAAACGGTGAACAAATAAACTATTCTATAAACTGGCTTTATTTTATTTTCCGTAGTTTATTACTTTATATAGATTATATTTTCTGGTCCTACTATTGGAATTTCTTTCGGCCCATATAGTTATATATATTCACCGTTTATGATAGGCCTCGCTTTTCAACTAATAGCCTACTAACTATATATATATATATTCTCGTGAACTTGTTACTAAAATATCATATGATTCGGAAATTATATTTTGGGACTGTCTGGTCCAGAACTTGCAGAGCTTCTTCAATGCCCAGTATGCCATTGCCATGTTATTCATAACTTGACCGGATAGGGGCATTTTAGTAATATTCAGCTTCATCCTCAAGAACTTTATACGGTCCACTCCACTTTATACACACTGACAAGTCACAACCAAAAAGCTTTTGTGTTTATATGCTTCTTCAAAAGCAAAGCTTGAAGATTGCAGAAAATAAAAAAGCTAAAGTTTCTTTATCTCCCCCAGAAAGAGAAAAAGATGGTTTTTACTCCATACCCAGATTTCCTCATAATTTACAACTCCCATGATCTTCCTTTTTCTTAAAGTTTGGTAATGAACTCTATCTCTCTTTTCTTTTTGTGGTTTTCTGGAAAAGATTTGTAGTTTTATTCTCCAAACTCTGTTTTCTCGATAGACTGTTGAACAATGTAGATAATCTTGATGAGATAACTGGTGTCTAGTTTGCGTTTTCATGTACATTGTTTCTTCAATCCTTCATCTCTGAGAGGGCTTGTGTCTGTTGCTGACTTATTAGAGTTTGGTTGTGTTTCCTCTGTTCTTGCTATCTGTTCGTCAGTAAGTAGGGCGTGAGACTTCTAGTATGTTGTTGTCAACTTGTAGGTACTCCCAAGTGACAACAGAAAGTACTACCCAACGCCTCTCCCTCAGGCATCTGTTCTCCGGAAGCCAGAAGGAAACTTCTGGACTGTCAAATGGACAATAAGCCAAGATGACACGATTAGCTTCGAAGATGGTTGGACTAAGTTCATCACAGACACCGCTCCCTTGGACAGAGACTTCCTCTTGTTCTCCTACGATGGTTCCCGAACCTTCTTGGTAAGCATTTTCCGGGATGGCTTGCCTGTGAAGCCAAAAGATCCTGTCAATATTCAAGAAATTTCAGATGAGGATGATGATGGTGATCAAGACATGGAGAAAGAAGAGGATAACAATCTGAACATGATTAATTCTCGTTCCTTGGGAAGCAGCGACAAAGACGATGCTGATACAACGGGTGGTGAAGCTAACAAAGCTCATGGACGTTCAAGGAAAGGTACAACAACTAACCTTTTATCTTGGTTTCGTTTTCAACAGAAAGTATTGTTCGTAAGAATACTAAGCTGAGTGATCTTTCTTTAGGATGGTCTTTGCGAAAGAAACGTGCTGAAGCTATTGGTGATCCAGAAATGTATCTTGATGATCCCTCTAACCCTTGCTTTATCGTAACTTCGTCGAGTAGTCATATGTTGGTAAAAATCTCCATCTTAAAGTTACATGAACTATATATCTTTTTGATACAATAATCTGTTTTTGTATTGCTTCTAGTTTATTTCTATGCAAGTAATTAACGACTATGGCTTGAAGTTTGGTGGCACAATCAAGTTCATTGATGGATTTGGTGAACTAAAGGCAAATATTGGAAACGGGAAAGGTCGTGTTGTGGTTTACAAGTGGAAAGAAATCTATAAAAGAAATGGTGCAAAGCCTGAAGATGTAATCATATGTTAGATTTTATGTGAAGGTTGCATTGTTCGATCCATCAAGGTTCATTTCGTTAAGAAAAGATGTGTAACCTAGCATCTTATGCAAACCTTAAATCTTTTATTTTAGAGGCTCTTGTGTTCTCCTTATGTATTAGGTTCTTATGTTGAAACTTGATGTCTGAGTTTGAGTCTGAAGTTGTGATCATTTTAATATCGTGTCACATGTGTAACAGAAACAATGGAGTGTAACTGATCAATTTTCTTCATGTTACATTTTTAAACTGCATTTGGTCACAAAAGTACATTTTAAATTTGTTTGTTTCTAATTATTATTTAATAATAAATTTAATCAGTATTTTGTTATTAAACTCCCGTAATAATATATTACTATCATTTAAAATTATACTTTATTTACATATTATAATTTATTTTTGAAAAGCTTTAAAGAAAAAGGAGTCGAATCTCATGTGTATTCAACATGGTTGAAAGTATTTAACATTGTTGAATCTTTGAGGATAAGACAAAGTGATTTGTTTTGTTCTTCTCAATTATTTGGATCAATTATCTATTAAATTTGTATTTGAAAAAAATTTACATCAAATTTTTTTTTCATACTCTATAAATAGAGATTTGTTAACTAATCTCTTTCTACTATAATTTTTTTCTCATTTAGTCTACAAAAAATCCTTGCTTTTATATTTTTCTTCTTTTTCAAGTGAAATAAATCCCAATAATAAATATTTTAATTTAATTTTGTGTGTTTTAAAAATTATTTAAATATTTTAAATAACATAAATATTATTGGTAACAACCAATTGTCACTAAATCATTGGTAAATAAAATTTCTGATTTGTTTTGTTCTTCTCAATTATTTGGATCAATTATCTATTAAATTTGTATTTGAAAAAAATTTACATCAAATTTTTTTTTCATACTCTATAAATAGAGATTTGTTAACTAATCTCTTTCTACTATAATTTTTTTCTCATTTAGTCTACAAAAAATCCTTGCTTTTATATTTTTCTTCTTTTTCAAGTGAAATAAATCCCAATAATAAATATTTTTATTTAATTTTGTGTGTTTTAAAAATTATTTAAATATTTTAAATAACATAAATATTATTTACATATCACATTTTAAATAACAGTAAACTTTGATAATTTATAAAAATCATTAATATAAATTATTTAGTTGATAAAAATAATTATTATATATACATAAAATTTTTTTATTTTGAAATATCTACAGCATATAGCTTACAGCTACAAAAAATTTAACTACAGCAAAATTCTCTACAGAAAAATCTACAGGAACAACTCTACATCTACAACCAACTTACCTACAACTAAATTTTTACAACTAATGTTTTACAGCCATGGTCAAACCAAT
This sequence comes from Raphanus sativus, assembly GCF_000801105.2. NCBI lineage: Eukaryota > Viridiplantae > Streptophyta > Magnoliopsida > Brassicales > Brassicaceae > Raphanus > Raphanus sativus. The sequence goes on from NC_079519.1 coordinate 6,675,791, forward strand.
CATCACCATGTATAACTAAAATAGCAAGAAGGGAAATAATAAATGTTTTCTCACCTTTTATACTCCATGTTTCTAATTGTAAGTAGTTTTACCAAAAATAGTTTGTTTCACATTATAAGTAGTTTACATATTTTAATGCAACCTTTTTGTTTATTGAATATTGTGTGACCATTGAAATAATAATTTTTATAATTGGTTGAACTAACTGATTAATTGATAATTTTTTTTAAATAACAACTTTCTAAATATTTGTGTTTTAAGCAAACTACTTATAATTGGAAATCCAAGGAGTATAAACTAATAGATATTTTGAAACACAAATTCAGCAATTTAATTAATGCAACGTATGTGTTAAAAGAAGAGTTGAATCATTGGTGGATTAAATGTAGTCGAATCTTTTCAATCCGTGTTAGTTGTTAGAGCATGTCCATTGACAGATTCTAAGTGAATATCTTAGTTAAAAATTAAACAAAAAGGAAAAAACAGAAGAGAGATGAGAAGAAAAGTTCTAAAACAGACTATGTATTTGTAAGAACCTTTTTGATAGCTTTTGAGACATGTGTCATTTTTCCATTCATTATAGCATTTAAAGTAAAATAAAATGTAGTTAAATAAATAAATTATCAAAAATATTAATATTCATTTGTTTAGAACTCTTTTTCAAGAACTCCACCAATAAAAATGTTCTTAAATCTATCATGAGAGAAGAGATATAGAATATATGGCATGTTATCATTGGGTTTAAGAATTAAATTTAATTAAATTTAATAAAATATTAAATTCATTTATCTTGAACTTTTTTCAAGAACTCCACCAATAAGAATGCTTTTAAATCTATCATGGAAGGAGAGAGAGAGATAGAATATGTGGCTTGTTATCATTGAGTTTCAAAATTGAATTCAATAACTAACAAAAAAATTTATATTAAGTAGATACCTAAATTGTTTTTCTTTCTTCCTATTTATCTCTACTTTCTCTTCACAAAACTATTTTTTTTCTTTTAGTCATTCAACAAATTAACCCATTATTTAGTATCATTTATTTAATACTAAATTATTTATTTTATATATATTTTATAACAAAACACATCACTTTTAATACTCTGTAATAGAGATTTGTTTCATTTTTGGATATTAAAAATTATGTTTTTCTCTATTATAGACAACATTCTATTATTTAGTTTTCTTTTAATTTCTGATTTTTATTAATATGTAATCATAAAATATATAGAAAAATATAACAATGATACATATTGTTAAATTTTATTAAACAAAGTATTGTGGAGTGTAAAAATACAATGGATGTTAAATTAATAGGTGGAATATAGATGAGATGATGTGGAATGTAAGAATGTAAAAATCAGAATGTTGAATTGAGTAACTATTGTGTTTCAGTTGTCCATATCAACAATGTCATCTAATTTATAGCCTGAAATCTTTCTCATATTTATTGAGCATGCATTCTTTAGTCTTCGGATGGTAACATGTAGGACAACTACGAAATAAGTACAGTTGTAATTGTAACGAAAAATATATATGTAAAAATTTTTGTTAATATTTACGGCAGTACGATGCAGTACGGTTTATTGGAAGCTTTAACTAGTGCAAAATATCCGACAACTATTAAAGCTCTATGACCCTTATCTAACTTCGAACCTAGATTAACACAAATTTTGATCAATTATAATACAAATGGGTTTATTATAAACTCATTAAAACTAATATATTATAAACTGGTTTTATGCTAATGAGCTTATAATATTGCTATTAGTTTTATAGATTTGTATATTCGAATTTTCCAACAAAGTCGCATTTGTAATTTACTCCCTTTACAATTTACAAAAACCTTTTATAACATAAAGTTTTCAACTTGAAATGATTGGTAGCTGATCTAGGTTCTCTGGATAGCTAAAATTACTTTACAGCCACGAAATTTTATCAATCAAACTTTGTCTTTTTTTGTTTTCTAAAAACTATATGTGAATTTAGAAACTAAGTTCTAGATTTTTTTTTTCATTTTAGCTCTAGAAATTTTTAAAAGATCTGTGATTCTTATAACATACTGTATAAATAATTTTCACTAATTAAATTTTCATTAAAAATCAAGGCAAAAAACTCTAGCTACAAAAAATTATACAATTTAAACTCTAAAACAAAAAAAAAACTAAAAGCTACTGCCTCAACCAGTGAGATCCTTATTTATACTTTTTTGGTTTTACTGTTGGGGTTTCTTTCGGCCCATATAACTTATATGACAAAGGCCCTTATTGGTTAACGAACATGTCTATGGTTGGCATCGCTTTCTACTAACTATTTATTCACGTGAACTTATTATTAAACTATCGTATGCTTACGTACAGTTTCCCCTTTTGGATTGTCTGTTACAAAACTTACAGAGCTTCAATGACCAGTGCCAGTATGCTATAGTATTTATTCAGAAATGACGTTTCAAAAGGAACGCTTTACGACCATGACTTGACCCGGTTAGGGGCACTTTGGTAAATGTCCAGTGCCTCACCCTCAAGGATTTTATAATTAGTTAGAGCATCCACAATGGTGGATTCACCACGGGAATCCTTAGGAATTTTAAACTATTTTTTTAAGTTAATTTTGTTTTGTTTGAATAATGAAGGACTCAGAATCAAAATATATCTCCAATGGTGTATTTCAATTTAAAGTCCTTAATATATACAAAATTGCTTTTGTCAAAGCACTTGTATTTGAAGTATTACAAAATTGAAGTAAGCTTGCTGCAAATTTAAACCATTTATTCACATAAACACCATCAACTTAACCGAAACTGAATGTGAGAAGGCAAGTAAGAAGACATCTGAACCTCGATAGCTCAAAGACCTTAGTCTATTGTAGTCTTCTTGTCATGTTTCATCCAGAGTCCAAAACAAATAAACAAACGACTCACTCTCTCTCTGCAGAGCAAAATATTCAGAAAGAGAATGATGAAATGAAAAGGTAGCTTGCCTGCAGTATCCCACAATCCCAAGTTGATAGTGTTTCCATCCACAATCACATTGGCGCTGAAAATTATCAAACACAGTAGGCACATAGTCCTGTCACACCCCAAAATCAACTAACATTAGCTATAAAGTGTCCTTCCAGAATAATAAATAACACATTCTTTATAAGATCAACAAACAGAATAACTCATCTCAGAAAAACATGACTCGTATATGAATCTAAGATCCTCAAACCCTACAAAGATCACTACAGTAACATTGAGATTCCACTCACACTAGCCTATCATAGAGTTATTTAACACACTTTATATAATCATAATACAGATTAACAGATCGTAGAGAAACATGAATATGGTCAATGAATACCTGAGACTGAGTTAAAGGTCCTCAGAAGTGAGAACTAACACTCTCACCAGCTTACTCAAAAAAGTACAAGCCTTTGAGTAACTGTCATAGCAAATCTTATACTAAAGTACAATCACTCTGCTAAAGATCCTCCAAACTAACATACTCACTAGATTACCCAAAACAACCAAGCCTTTGAGTGACTTTCATAGCAAATATCAAGATTATTTATACATATATATAAAATAAAAAACCAGATCATAAAGATCAAACTACTATTCTGCAACGATCAGAATCATAACACAAACTAAAGAAGCAGGCAAGGGAACGGGACTAACCAAGAGGATTAGAGAGCTTGAATGAGTTCTTAGCCATGGTGATGATTCGATCAGTACCTGCGATCATTAAAAAAAAGAACAAGTCTTTAGCTTTTTTAACCAAATCGGGATAAAACCCAGAATCCTCAAACAGAATCGAACAGAGGAGAGATCAAAACGAACCTTAAAGAGGAAGAAAGCGATGACCCTGGTTGAGCTGATCGGATGGAGGGTTGAGCTGAGTTTTGACCCTGGTGAAGTGATCGGAGATGTTGAGCATCACGAGAGGGTGGAGCTTGAAGGTGAGGCCGCTTGAACGAAGCAGAAAAGGCATGGTTCGTGGATTCCGTTGAGCCGATCGGAGTAAGGTTTCTGGAACCGGACGGCGACGAACGTGGGGCTGGGAGTGGGGTTTCTGAGGAAGAGGAGTTTCTTAGAGGCGGAGGGGAGTGTCAATCGGTGGTTAAAGGATCAGTGAAGCTGCGGCGCGATACGTGTAGCTGGAGTGATCACCGTCAGTGACAAAAAAGGGGAGGAGAATCTATTGAAAAAAATGAAGAATGATGCCACGTCCTCAAGGACTGAATCCTTAAAACCCTTGAACAAGGATTCATCCTTAGCTGTTTCGTCTATTATATTGTTAAAATAATCAAATGACACTAAGGATTTGGGCTAAGGATTTGTCTACATCCCGCGTTGCGGATGGTCTTATACACACTCACACACGTCAAAACCAAACATCTTCTGTGTTTGAAGATTTTGAAAAAGCTAAAGCTTCTCCATCTTCCAAATTGAGACACAAACAAGAGGCTCTTGTAGTGACAAAGATGATTTTTACTCCATACCCAGATCTCCTCATAATCTACAACTCCCTGGATGTTTCTCTTTCTCAACGTTTGGTAATACATTTTTCTCTCAGTCTCTCTTTTTTTTCTTTTGTGATTTCCTGAAAAAAATGTAACTTTCTGTAGAACAATGTAGTTAATCTTCATGAGATAACACTGTACATATTTTAGCATCGATCTTCAATCCTTCATCTCTCTTGGTTCTCCTCTGTTCAAATTATTTTATTTTAGTGCTCTGTTTAACTCGTAATCTTAGTCCACTCTTCTTGATGTCTCTTGATTATGTATGCTCAACATTTATGTTTTTGATATCTTAAGGTTTGGTTATGTTCTTGATGTTCCTCATCTCTTAGGGTTTGTGTCTGTTGCTGACTTAGTTCGTTCCTGATTTTGAAGGGTTTAGTTATGTGTTCAGTCTCTTAGGTTTTGGTCCTGTTACTTCTCTCTTAGGGTTTGGTTTTATGTCCGGCTTCTTAGGGTTTAATTCTACTCTGTTAGGGTTTGGCTTTGTTCCTGACTTCTAAGGTTTTGGTTTATGTTAGATCTCTTAGGGTTTGTGGTAAAATAAAAGAAACTTTGCTCTCTTCTAATCAAACTTTGATTCCTCTGTTTTTTTGTCTGTTGTCAATTTTTTTGTAGGTGCTCCCAAGTGATTACAGAAAGTACTACCCAACCCCTCTCCCTCAGACAGCTGTTCTCCGGAAGCCAGAAGGAAACTTTTGGACTGTCAAATGGACAATAAGCCAAGACGAGACGATTAGCTTCGAAGATGGTTGGTCTAAGTTCATCACAGACAACGCTCCCTTGGACAGAGATTTCCTCTTGTTCTCATACGATGGTTCACGAACCTTCTTGGTAAGCATTTTCCGGGATGGCTTGCCTGTGAAGCCAAAAGATCCTGTCAATATTCAAGAAATTTCAGATGAGGATGATGATGAAATAGCTGGTGACGACGACGGTGACGATCAGAATATAATCATTTCTCTTTCTCTTGGAAGCAGCGACGAAGACGATGTTGATACAACGGGTGGTGAAGTTAACAACGCTCATGGACGTTCAAGGAGAGGTACAACTAACCTCTTATCTTGATTTCGTTTTTGATCAGACTATGCTGATACCTATGAGAGTACTTATCTGAGTGACGTTTCAATATTAGTTACGTCTTCGCAAAGGAAACGTGCTGAAGCTATTGGTGATCCGCAGATGTATCTTGATGATCCCTCTAACCCTGACTTTATCGCACTTTCGACGTGTGGGCGTACTGTGTTGGTAAGAATCTTATCTTAAGTTCTGTTTTTTCTTCTTATAATTCAACTATCTTTTTGATATACTAATCTGTTTTTTTTTGTATTTTGTTGCTTGAAGGTTTTTCCTAAGCAAGTAATAAAGGACTATGACTTAAAGTTTGATGGCAGAATCAAGTTCATCGATGGATTTGGTGAATTAGAGGCAAAGTTTGGAGACCGGAAAGATCGTTTGGTGGTTCACAAGTGGAAAGAATTATATGAAAGAAATGATGCAACGCCTGAAGATGTAATCACATGTGAGATTCTACGTGAAGGAGATGTTGTTCGATCCATCAAGACTCACTTCTTAAGAAATGATGTTTAAATTTAGGATTGATCTTAACCTTAATTAGTATTTTCTTTTGGAGGCTCTTGTATTATCCTTTTGTTATTAGGATCTTGATGTTTGGTTTTGGAACTTGATGTTTGGTTTTGGATTTGCAGTTGTGTTCACTTAAATCTTGTGTCGCATGTGTAACAGAAACAATGGAGTATGACTCAGTTTTCTTCTAGAATCTTGAGTTAAACTTAGTCCTTTTAGAGGCATTTGTGTTGTCGTTTTGTCTAATAATTAGGATCTTAGGTTGAAACTCGATGTTTGGTTTTGAGTTTTATGTTGTGATCATTTAAATCTTGTGTTGCATGTGTGTAACATAAACAATGGAGTGTGACTCAAATTTCTTCATGTTATTTTTAAACTGCATGTGGTCAAACATAAGTAAAACAGATGGGGTGCAACTTTTTTTTTTTGCCATCTTATGATAATATTATTAAGGCTTAAAGCCAAGAAAAAAACAAAGTCCAAACACAAGGCCTTTAAACCAGAGCCCAAATACACAAACCATTCAGAGCAAAGCCCAGTAGGCCACCTAAGTTTCAAGCCAAAAAAAAAAAAAAAAAAAAAAACAGTGACAAGGCCCAACCTCCACCGATCTCTTCGACCACGTAGCAAGAACGCGTCATCCACTGAGACACATGGCGAAAGGTGGTCAACTCCACCGTTCACGACTTGAAACCGCCGCCTGGGACTGCAAACCGAAAACTTCACCGGAGACAGGTATCACCACCACCGTCACCGATTGAAATGTCGTCGTTGGATCAAAACAAGTCACTTTAACACCAGAATCAACCGGGAAACTTACAACAAATATCGGAATCCACCTCCAACAACAGTATTGGAGATATAGGAAATCCGATAGCTTCTACCCATACGCCTAAGCTTCAGAGAGCATCCATCGGTCTCACCGAGATCTCCTCCAAACTAGGCCACCACACACGAGACGAAACACCACACAGCACGAGCACTTCCAATGGTTCGGTAGCCGGCGACCACCACCGACAGAGATACGGCGCAGCCGCAGAGTCAAAACGCCGGTCATCCATCCGAAATACATTTTGTAGTTTCCGAAATAAAATTAATATACTAAAATAACATGTTATCAGGTCCAATATTTTTAAATATCCTTAAAAACTTATGTGCACGTATTTTATTCAATGGTTTGTAAAAATAATTTTACTAAGTCGATTTTATAAACAGATATTACCTATCATAAACGGGGTATTTTTTCCAAACAAAATATACTAATAAACAGAATAATATTCATTTAACAATAATTTTAATCATTATTTTACTAAATAAACTATAATTAATGCTAAAATTTAGAAATATTACTATTTATAACAACTTATACTTTATTTACATATTAAAATTTAGAAAATCTTACTTTTTGTAGCTATCTCAAATTTAGTTACGTTATTTACATGATTTTCAATCTCCATGATCTTTTTGCGACTATATGGACCTAATCTCCATGATCTTTCATAGGCTTTTCCCAAGTTCTGCCTTGAGATGGATCTTTCTTGGCCTTAAAAATATGGACAGTTACACTAAAATCTATCTTATATATATAAAATTGAAATAGCAAGAATGAAAAAAAAAAAAATTTAATAGCTTCTTCTATGTGAACGAATATATTTCGTGAGGGCTCGGAAGTATACAGACAGTTTACTTTCCTCTTCAATAAGTTGAGTTGTCCAAATCATTGGCGTCATCTAATTTATTGTGCTATCTTTCTCATATTTATTGAGCATGCATTATTTAATTGTTTCTGAATGTCATACATGATACAACTATTAAAGTCTTATCTAACATTGAGGGACGAACTGCAAGCTATAAATTGATTCGGTTAGTGTCGGTTAAAATTTGAAAGTACTGAAAAGGTAAAAACTGTGATTAGGCAAGTTAATCTATCTACTTTATTATAAGCAAGGAAGATGAAACAAGGGAAAACGCTCATGTTTAGTACTCCCTCCATTTCAAAATAGATGAAGTTTTAAGAAGTTTTGATGTTTCAAAATAGATGATGTTTTCATTTTTTAATGTGACTTTTTACTTTATCAAAAACTATGTGACCAATGATATTCTATAATGTCTTTTGTAATTGGTTAACTAGTTTTAAATTTATATTTTAATCATATTTTTAAAAATAATAAACAATAATAAATAAGTTTCTTAAAATTTGTGCATATCCTAAACCTTCAAGTATATTGAAACAGAGGGACGACTAAACATTCTGACATCACAACACCAAATCACTCTTATCTTAACGCAAACATATAATAGGTCTTACATCTAATCTATTAATTTAGGGTTCTATTTTTATCTACTATTAACAAGTCATAGTAGGACCACTTAAAGAATTAGTCAATATGACATATTTGATTATTTGTATTAACAATAAACCAACTATAAATATATTAACAATAAACCAACTATAAATTTAATTTTTTTAATTATAATAAAATCTGTTGAGAAAGAATCTAACAAAATCTTAGTTTAAAATTTAAATATTTTTTTATAAATAACACATTAATATATTTCGAAATTAGTAATATAATATTATTATAAGTAAATTTAACTAAAACTTATTATAAAAAAGAAAATAAAAAATTCTTTATACTAACTTTTTATAGATTCTATGATATATTCCGTATTATATAAAAATAGAAGTGCTATATGAATTAAATATTAAAAATATATTAAATAGGTAAATTAACAAAAAAATATTTTATTTTTTAACTTAAATAAATTATTGATCATCATTATAAGGGATTAAACTTCTAAAACTATATAATACTTTTATATTAAAATAAATGTATTAACATAAGTTAAAATTTTATATTTACAGCCATACATTATCTTTTTATTTATTTTGAAACTATTAGCAATATAGTGCTTAAAAATGTTTATATACAAAAATATAATAGTATATAATAACCTTTAGTTCATATACTATTTAAAAATATGTTATTAGTAAAATATGAAATTTCAGTAATTCATTTAAAATATTAGTGACAAAAATCAAATTTTAATTATAAATTTTGTTTTATTTTAATTGTAACAAAATTTGTTGATAAAAGAATTAAAAATATCACCAAAAATTCAAATATTTTATAAAATGATACAGTAATGTACTACCAAAACAAATTCAAAATTCATGTATTATTCCAAACTCAAATAGTTGTGTAATTTTCCAAAGTTGTCTCGAAAAAATATATTATTTTGAAAATAAATATTCAAACTCAAAATGATAATATTTCAAATTTTACAAAAGACAAAATCATGGATAATAAAGATTAACTTTTTGAAATGTACCTGAAAAAAACTAACTATATATGTTGTAAAAATTTAAAGTAACCTAATGTTTTGACGTCTTAATTTAAAAAAAAAAATAGAACTTAATATCATAACATCCAAAACAAATATCCTATATAATAAATTTAATAAAATAGTATGATAGATACTACTATGTATAAAGTTTACTAAAACAATAGGATTATATTATTTAAAATAAATAAATCCCGTAAAATACTAAAATGAGATATGTTAAAGTATATTTTCTTAAACACAACATGTAAATATAATTATTTTAGTCATATTTATTTTCTATAATATAAATAAATAAAATTTAAAAATGTATTATATGCAAAATGTTTAAATTAAAGAAAACAACATAATTTGAATGGGGTTCTCTATTTGAGTATTTCATATTTTTATTTTATTTTACCTAACTCGAAAATATATTAGTAAGTAATAAAAATCAATAACAAAGTAATTTTTTTTTAAAAAACCATTATATATTAATAATACTTAATAAGAAATATAAACAATAATATGATATAGTAATACAATATATAACACTAAAATAGAAATTATATATTTAAAACATTTTTAATAATATAAAATATATTTTAAAAATATAAATATATCCGCACGAACGTGCGGGTTAAAATCTAGTTGTTTTTAAAAAAAGTCTTTTTCAAGAATGCGATGACGCAAATAAAAACTGTTTTTTCAAGTATGCGATACTTTTGCGTCATATACCTTTTCATAGTTGTAACAGGTAAGCTCAAAGGATAAAGTAATAATTTAATATTAGTTTTTATTTGTACTAGAAAACAAAACAAAAAAAGATGAGGAAAAGGTCAAAATGCAAACAATAATTGAATAAACATATAATTAAACGACGAAAACACATGCAATGTTCATCATTCATTGAACCAAAAACCTTATTTTAATTTAATATTTGTTGGCGTCTTCCTTTAGCTGCTCAACTTTTTAAAGTGTGTTGTTATCTTTCTTTTTCTGGAAACTTTTGTTATTCCTTTTCCATTTTTGTCTTTTTCTTTAATATTTTTTCCGTTTTGTATAGAAAATTGTAATAAAGCTAAGTAATTACAGAATTTTTTGCGATTAGAACTGCTTTTAGCCTTTTATACTCTTCTTAACTCGAGAATCAATGGTCCCCTAGTTTAGATTCATGGATACGAAAGAAGATGACTAAAAATACAATTTTTAATTGACAAAAAGACTTAAAAATTTATTAATCTTCATTATTTATCTATCAAATAAATCGCTATAATTTGCTACAGAAATCACCCCTCCCGTACCGCGTACATAAACACAAAAACTATAAGTAAATAAAAAGAACAAAAAAAACTATTAACACCTTTTTTATACTGTTTTTACCATCCCCCGCCAAAACCAGTTGAGACATATTTACTTTTCTACCATTCCAATAATAATAACAAAAACTCCATCTCTGTTTTCTTCCTCAAACAGCCAACGTAACACTAGTCGGCAGTAATTCACCACCGCTCCGTTCACCGGAATCTTCATCTAGCTCAAGCCGAGCAACTGTACGGTCACCGTAAGTACCGGAAGACGACAAACGAGCCTTGAGCTGGCTCAGAACCGGAACAATCGCCTTCTCAACCCACTCCTCTAACTCCATGTCACCTAACCACACTCCACTCAAGATTCTCTGAAGCACATCTTCCTCCACTTCTATCGATAAAGATTCACCTACAACCGTAGCGAACCTCTCCGACAACGTGTCCGAAACTCTCTGCCTCACAGCTCCGAAATCAACAGCACGAAACGCCACCGCGTCGTCTACACCACTCACCAGCTCATGGAACGCAAAAGGAACGCATTGCAAAGATAACTTCCCGCTGAACTCTTCTTGATCGTTGTTATCTGTTAGCTCGCTCGTATTGGTATTGTTCGAACCATCATCAGCCGTATCAGCCGCTTGGTTTAAATCAAACGTTAAACCGGAACCATGTTCTTTCTTCGGTTTAGTCAACCTCTCTTCACTCATCAGCCAGCTAGCTCTCCGTTTACCAAACTTCTCACGCATACACAACCTCAACCGCCAGTTTTCACTCGCCAAATCCCTCATCTTCGCCTCGTTGTCTGAGAAACAAGTCTTCGTTGAACGATGCCAGCTCGCTGTCATAACAAAGATCACGTTCCCTAAACTGATCTCACGTCCGTGAGAATCAGAGATCCTTCCTCTATCCATCGCTCGTTTTATACTCCCACGCAACAACAGATCCGCTTCGTCGATGTCTTCAAGCAAGATAACAGAGAAGGGACTCCTCTTAACCGTTTCCGCAATCCTGTCCAACACGGTCTTACCACGGACTCCACCAGCTTCTTGTCTCGACGACGAACCGAGTGAGATCATTATAGGACTGGTCCCGTATACTAGAGAAGACAGAGCCGACACCATTTTTCTCTTGCCAACTCTGTCCGGTCCTGAGAACAGTAACCACACGTCTCCTTTCGATACCACGCCGCGTCGTTTCCTGGCGCCTAGCTTGCATTGACTAACCGTGGCGGCGACGGCCGAGGCTGCGTCGTGCTGCCACCATACTTTCTCTGTCATTCCCTTTAGAAGCTTCTTAAACAAATCAATGTCTAAAGAGTTGTGCAGAACACTGATCTTATCGTTGTTGTTGTTCTGTACTACTGATTCAGACGATATGCAACCAAGAAAGTCTCTCACTCTCGTCTCCGAATCCTGAATAAACCCAATACATTTTAGGTTTTTGAATAGAACATCTTAATGCGCAAAATATTCAAAAAAAAAAATATATATATGTTTTGAATTGAATGTTAAATTTAATTCATAAAAGACAAACCTCTGTTCTTCCAAGAACAAGATCGGTCTGAACCGGACTCCCGGGAGGACTCTTCTTCTTGGCTTGTTCTGTTACCAAAGGGGTGATAGGTTTCAAATGCACCCTCTCACGCAACTCTCTATTGGGCTGGAACTTTGGCTGTAACGGCTGACGGAGAAGCATATTGGGAACGTAGGAGCTTGTCGTCAACGGTATAGGTGTTGGAATCGGAACGATCCTCTCCTTCTTGTTATGGAAGCTAGGATGAAGACGCACACACGCATCATTCCATTTCTTCTTCACTTCTTCAATCTTCGCCTGCTGTTATATAAAATAAAATATTTTAATTAATCTATTGCAATCGCAGAAGAGAAGAAAATTCAAAACAATAATTAAACTAACCGGTACACGATTGACCGGTTTAGCATTCAATAGCCATTGTGGCAACTGTTTCGTCTGAGCTACTACTCCTTCTGTTTTAACCTCTTGAGACACCGACTCGGTTTCAGACAGCTCTAGCTCGCAGCTCTTTGAACACTCCGGACAACATTTCAACGTCATGTTCGCACCACCAGGCACGAAGCTCTTCAACGTCGGCGTGAATGATCCCAAACCGTTCCCAAACCTCGAGAAAACGCCGGACGCCGGAGCTTTAGCCGCCACCGACACAGCTTGGAGATCCCAATCATTCTCCATCGATGGATGATACACTTGGCACCGTAGATAAGTCTCGCACGTGGCGGTTCCGATAAACCACAGCCTTCCTCGGAACTTCTCCAAAAGCCTCCTCAGCTCCGCCACCGTCGTCCTCCCTACCTCCACCGCCACCGGCTGCGGTTGCTCCACGAGCCACTTCAAGTCTCCGAGATCGAGAATCACTCCAGGATCCGAATCCTTCATCCGGGTCTCCAGCAACCCGTCTAACATCTTGATTCTCTCCGCGTTATCCGAACTGATCTCCTCGAAGTGAACAACAACAACAACCTTTGAGTTCTTAACTGCCGCTTCTCCGGATTTGATTCTGTTAAGGATCTCGCGGATCACCCGACCCGGCTCCGAGTCCCCGACCAAAACCGGGTTTCTCTTCTTCCCCCGGCCCAATATATCCATCACCCGCTCCTCCACGTCATCGTTTTTACTAACCCCTGGTTGCTGCCCCGACGCGGGGCCGTTATGCTGCTGCAAACGCGGGTTGAGATACGTGTTCCGGGTCATCGGACCTCCTCCACCGGGTCGGAAATTTAACCCGACTGACGAAACGCTCGGAACCGACGTCGTATTGGACGGACTATTATTATTATTATTATTACTACTCAACGACTGTTCTATCGTGGCCTTGACGGCTGGACTAGAGAAGCTAGCCTCTCGCATGACCCGGCTCACACTCGGATCATCCAATATCGATATAATCAGCTGCTCCAGCTCCACTTTAACCGCCAACAACGGCTGCTGCTGCTGCTCCGGGCATCCACGGCGTTGATGAGCTTGAGCTCGCTTCAGCGCCGCCATAAGCGCGTTCGAGATCGGAGGATCGTTCGCCGGAGCCGTCGTCGTCGAGGTGGTGGTGGGGAGACGCTCTAGGGCGACGCTGAAGCAGAGCTCGAGGGCTCGACACTGGAGCGGGTGGGAGGAGTTGGGATGGGATCGGATGCAGGCTCGTCGGAGGTAACCCGAGGAAGAAGCGAGGAGAGTGGCTGCGACATGTAGCGGCGTTGTTTGTCCGTGGTTGCGACGCGCCGCTTCGGAGATTGATTGGTTTAGAACGGTTGCGGCCTCAGGCGTTAGAGTCTGTTGGATCGTGCTTAGACCAGCTCTCATCGTTCTTGTTCTTCCACTTTGTGTGTTCTCTCTCTCTCTTTCCTCTTTCTTCAATTATCTAGTCGAAAAGATCGAATCTTTTTTTTTTCTTTGGTGAGTGAAATAAAAAAATTGAATCTTTTGAGCTGGGTTGTCAATTATTCAGACAGGTTTTATGAACTGGGTTAACTCAATTTCCCCGGTCGGAAGAAAGAAAGAAAGAAGGAATAATGAATGATATAGGATTTGCCTCGGAACAGAATATCCACCGGCTAAAAAAATGAGACGGCTTTAGATAGGTTTTATAAGACAAGGAAGAAAAGGTTAGTCTTTTCATCTCTGATTTAAAAGGGATTTATTGGGAGATGCAGACAAATTGGGATTTCAAATGGATCACAGAAAATAGCTTTTTAGATAGATTAAAAATAATAATAATAAAATAAAAGAAGGAACTTTCGGATCCAATAAATTGAAGATAAAAAGTAAATATAGAAAGGTGGGGAAGTTGCAGCAGAGTGAAGAAAATTCAAAGAGAAAAGGATAGAAGAAAGAAGAAGTGAATAATACTTCTTTATCGCTTTTGCCCCTTTTAATTGTAAAAGCTAGGCCTGCGATTTCGGTTTTCCGAAACCGAACCGAACCGAATTTTCGGTTCTCGGTTAACCGGGATTTTTAAAACTGATTCCGAAGAAAACCGAAATTAAATTCGGTTCGGTTCGGTTCGGAAGTCGGTAATTTTCGGTTTTCAGATTATTTCCGAAAATAACCGAGATTTTATATTATTTGCTAGAAAACCAAATTTTTTTTATTACACTCGGTTATTTTTGGGTTTTTCGGTTATCTTCGGTTATCTAATTATTTTTGAATTTTTCGGATATGACCTGAAAAATCCACATTTACCAGCAAAACAAACATATTCAACAAAACCGAAAAAGACCAACCCCAGATTGACCAAACAAAACAATACAAGGGACAAAACAAAACAATAGAAAACTAAAGGTCTCCACGACGCTTGAGAACTCCACCAACCTGCAACTTATTAAACTCAGAAAATCAGTGGAAAAAAAAAACAGAACAAAAACACAAGACACACAAAGCAGTTGAAACAGATTAACATTACCTCTATTTCTAATGATGAGATTCTCTTGAAATTTGCAGATTCTCTACACAATGAAAAGAAAGTCGATCTTTTCTTTCTATTAGCATTATTTGCTCCTGGTAGTAAGATAAAAAAATCAAGTTAAAGAGAGACTGTATCGACAGACAAACACAAGACACTCATAATCGAGCAAACCCTTCGACCTGAACCCACCCTAAACGTCTAACCCCAAATCGATTTCGACCCAAACCCTAGATCTCAAATCCATCCGAACTCATCATTCAATTAAATCAAACACTTAGAGACACTCTCACACTGATAAACGACCCATCATTCAAGCCAAAACCGAAACCCCTAATTGATTTCGACAGAAACCCTAACTCTTAAATCAATCATAAACTCAAATACTACACAGAACTAGAAAAGAGAGTGAAGAACCTACCTAGTGGTCCGAAATATGTGAGAATCAGACGAAAGAGACGAGTTGCTAGGGTTGAGAATCGACTAGAAGCGGCTCGAGTTTGAGGAAGAAAAGAGAAAATGATTTAGGGCTGTTTAGGTTAAAAAAGATATATATAGGTAGGTTAAATTTCGGTTAACCGATCGGAAATCATGAACCGAACCGAACCGAGGCACTAACCGAATAATTTTTAACATCTTCCGATCGGTTTACTCTTGATAACCGAACACTAACCGAACGTCATAATGGTCGGTTCGGTCCGGTTCGGACCGTTCGGTTCGGGTCGGAATCCCAGGCCTAGTAAAAGCTGTACGCGTGTTTCCGCCTCTTTACACACATCCATCTTCTTATTATTTGTGAAATGAGTTTTTTTTTTTTAAATTGTTAATTTGTTGTTACCAAATTTATTCTAAAAAAGAATTATATGGTTTACTGAAAATATGTTATGTCTTACTTCTTTTTAATTTTAATGTATTTTGATAATATGCTTGAAATATAATAATAACTTATATGTATTACAATTAATGAAAAGTTTGAACTAATATCAAATATATAAGAGAAATTTTCTAAAATAGTCTTTTTTAACACTTAAAATCAGTGGCGGAGTTACGGGGATAGAATTTCAAAATTATAACAATAAAAAGATTAGAATCAAAATTTTCAAAATAAAATGAGCTTTTTGATCATTTTCATAATTATTTTGGTGACAAAAACTTAAAAAGAGATATTTGATAGAATTGTCCAATATATAAACCTAAACACTGAAAATAATTTTTTCAAATGTTGTTTATGTGTTATGACATATTTGATTTCTTATTAAGACATGTCAATTTTCATTCAAAAATTTTACATTTTCATTAAGATTCTTTAAATATAAAAATTACCATTAGTAAAAAATTTGAACAAATAACATTAGTGTAAATATATAAAATTTCATATTACAGTATAACCTCTTTAAATTAATATTCGATAAATTAATATACACTAAAATTTCTATAAATTAATATAATTTTATAGTCCCAAATTAATTTTGATTTAATTAGTATATCGATAAATTAGTAATCACTATAAATTAATAAAAATTATAGTTTTGGTGTAGTCCAACATTATTAATTTATAGAGATTTCACTGTTTTATAATTGAAGAAACAAAAAACTATGTAAGTATTTATATGTTGGTAAGTTAATTTTAAGCATATTTTTAATTAGGTATTCAAATTATGTTTACATCATTTATCGATATGAAAGCAAACTACTCAAATTATTTAAATTAGTTATGTATAATTACCTCAAAAATGTCTGAAACTGTGAGTTAATTAATTAAACTAATTAATTAATTATTTTTATCATTTAGAGTAATTGATAATTATTTGAAATAGTTAATTTAGTAATTATTTATTTGTAATAATATATGATAACTATTAATAATTATTAATTAATTAATAATTAAATAATTAATTCATTTATCTTAAAAAACCAAAAACTAAATTTATACATTTAAGTATTTGTAGATATTAAAATAAATTAATCATTAATACAACACAATATCAATACATTTTTATTTTCTAAAATTTAAATTTAAGGAAAGTTAAACAAAAAAAACTGATAACCTAAACACCAAAATAACTCAGATTTTATTTTATATTAAAATTTTCATTACAGTATATGGGAAAAAGTTCAATTAAAATATTATATTTTTATAATATTATCACTGCATATGATGTAGGAAATCTCTTAGTCAAACTGAAAATAGCAAACGACATAACAAGGTTAAATCTCTCTTTAAAAATTTCGCTGACCTCTTTCTACATCAAACCTCCGCCGTGGATTTCGACTCCGGCCGGCGGGTGGGCTTTCATAGCCACCGCCGGTCCGGTTTGTGTTTGTTTGTGTTTTTTTCTCTTTTTTCATGTTTAATAGTAATATCGGCTATGATGTTTACCGACAACTTTGACTCCGGCGGTGGGCTTTTCCTTCGGCGGCCGTCCGACTTTTGACTCTGGCGTCGCTCCTCTCTTCTCGGGTGACGACGGCCGGCTTTAGGTGGTTTCTATAGAGGTATGTTGGCCTCGTGTCCATGAAGAGCTCTCATTTCGTTTCGATGGTGCTCTCCGGTGGAAGAGGTGGTGGTGATGAAGATGCATGCGTAATAGACGCATGTTCCTGATGTGGTCCGGTGAAGCGTCGATCTGTTTCCGGCGGTCTTCTCTGGAGGTTTGTAGCTGATGAAACCCTATACATCCAATACAGTCGTTGGCGGTGGGTTTTCGTCGAAAAAGATGGTGGAGACGGGAGGTTCTCCGATGTGGATCTGTTCGTGATAAGGGGGAATGGTGACCGGAATCCTTCTCCGGTGTCGTGGTCTCTAAGCGGTTAAACGGTGGCTGTCAACATGTGTCCCCTCATAGATGAGGATCTATACACGTGTTGCGTTAGTGCGGCCACGCGTTTCGAAGCGACCCTTAGTGTAGGGTTTGTTGTTCTTGGGCTTGGGCCCATTTGCTATCGTTTTTCGCCCTTTGTTTGTTGGACTTTTATATAGTTTGTATGTGTTGTTTGGGTCTGGTCAATGGGCTGGGTTCTTTTAATAAAATAAATTTAGATGGAAAAAAAAGAAAAAAAAAGGAAATCTCTTAGTCAAACATTTATGCTCAAAATTGGTCAAAACTTAGTAATAAAAATAATAATGTTTATAGATATGTGTTTTTTTCCTATTGCTTCATTCCATTTTTTATTAGTGCCGAATTTTTTAAGGCTGAATCTTTAAATTGAAGGGTTTGATTAAATATAGCAGGTGTGGTTAGTGTTCTTAGAAATGGGATTATAGTTTTAGATATTAATAAGTGGTTTATATATAACTAGTGAGTTGGTTAAAACAAAAGTGTATTGAATATTTATAATTAATTAACCAATAGATACATCAGCGATTCAAAATAAAGTAGTAGTTTAATTTACTATGTACCTAAAAAATATATTTAAAACTATGTTATTATGAAAAGATATAAACTATTAGTTAAGTATGATTAGAATAAAAACTATGTATTATAATTTTATTTTTTATTTATAAATTGAATAAAATTAAGAACATATTGCTTTGTGGTAGTTAATGTTAGACTTAAAACATTTAGTTCATTAAATTTATATATATACATATATTAGTGATCATTGAAAATTTCATAAAATAGTTTAAAATTAATAACTATAAATTTATGATAAATAATTAGAAAGTATCAAGTTTATTCATATATTTCATAATTATAGTATTCGAATATCAACTTATTAATTATATTATACTTCTCTGATTTTAAATGTATTGTATTACAATTTTTTAAAAAAATTTAATTATTATTCAATTGTAACTATTAGTAACCGAAACATTTGGAGACAAATATTTTGAAACGTCATATGTAAGTGTTGAAGATATTTTCATGATTATTGTTACATCAATAGTTATTTTCATCCGTAAATATTGTGTTTTAGTGGAAGAACTAATTAATTCCTACATCTAGCGAAGTTTTTTCAGAAAAAAAAAAGCTTTACTTTGTTTATAGAGAAACGGGCTTATTTTTTCACTCCATTAAATTAGTTTAGATCCAGGACTTACATTTACAACCATTTTTAATTTTTTCCACCATCTAGAATAAGGGTTTAGTAAACTCTTTGTGATTCTAAACTAAAGCTGTATCTGGAAGCATGGCTTTAACCAATGTTTCTTTCTATTTTATCAACTTTTCAGAATTCAACATTTTCTCCGTGATATATATATTTCTCCGTGATACATATAATTATATAAAAATAACAAAATATATCATAGGAAGCCTGCCGCATGTAGTTTTGCATAGGTCTAAAACAGGGAACTTTGTTCATGAGATGTCCATGGCAATTCAATTCACGTGATACATCACATATAGCTACACCTTTCCAACAAAATTATTTGGTGGAAGCAGATAGAAATAATATCATCGCAACAAAAATCTCTGCGGTGGAGATGTTTGCGGGGGGGGGGGGGGGGGGGGGGGGGGGTGATCTGGTTTCTATAGGTCTCGATAGGTTCAGAAAGTTAATTATCCTGGTCTTCGGTTCATAATTTGTTCGATTACATGTAAACAACAAAGACTGCATGACTGATAAAACTTCAAAACATGTACAAGTTTTATTTTCAAAAAAACATGTACAAGTTTTCTTCACTGAAAGTCGTTAACAAGAATCTGCAAGGAGACTAAACAAAGTCAATACGCGTTTTAAAAGTAGACGTTATATGCGTTTATTCGGTTTAAATAAAAATTAAATTTACTTTCAGTGATTTTTTCACACTTTAACTAAACGTTGACTACCTTTTCTCTATTCAAAAGTATTAACTGAAATTAAAAGGTAATTAACGGTCTCTCCCACACACATAGACTACTTTTCATTTTTTAATTTACTGAGATTACTGTGTTATTTATACAAATATTTCATCCTTTTCAAAATAATATATGTTTTTGAAAAAAATTCAAAAAAATATATTTACATTTTATTAATAATAATTAATTTAAAATTTTGAATAAATTAATTATGTTTATTAAATTTTGAGTGAATAAAAATTATGGAAATATTTAATTACAAAAGATATATTTATAATTAAAATTTAAGATGTTTTTTTAATATCGGTGAACATCCAAAGCCTACATTCTTTTGAAATTGAGGAAGCAGCTGTGAAAAAAAAACAGAAAACAAAACACAAACATAAAATCTTTCACGATTCAAAAACAATGCTATAATAAAAAAGGTGAAAACATGAAAATCAAATGTTTTATGGCTAAATATAGTCATTGAAAATTATTATCAAGTGTTTGGTCGCGCTAAGCCGGTTATACAGACAGAGTTAATTACTTTAGCAAATACATGTCTCGTAGTATAAAGTTATTAAGAGACCGAATTTGAACACAATCTAATGAAATATTAGTTTTCATTTTAAAAATTTCTGAAGGTTTTTATGTAGACATAGACCTCAAATTTTTTTTCTTCGAGCTTTCTTACTAGAACTTTTAAAGATAATTCAAATCTCTAAAATTTAAGATTCGACCATGATTACTAATACAACTACGGTAGCCTGTAAATTATTAATAGTGATGGATATTTACTTTCTTTGGTATGAGTTGCTAGTAAAAGAAAGAAAAATAAATCTACTTTATATTAAGCTAATAAATTAATCAAGAAACACTTTAATTAGTTAATAGAAATACCTTAAAGGCCACAAAAATCATGATGTCCCCTTTTGGTAACGCATGCTCTACCTTCCCTTTTCCTTTACGCATTTTATATATTTGATTTATTGATGACCAGTTTTGCAAACTGATGTATCAATTTACTCTCGTTTGTCATGAATGTATGTATTGAAACAAAACTCATACGATAAACAGCATGAAATAGAACGTTATCATAAAAAGAAGGGAAAAACAGCATGAATCGGCGTGGAATAAAAAAGCCGATCCAAATGTTAAAAGGTAAATTAAAGGTACGGATATTACGTATTTTTGCTAATCCGAATAGCAAAAAAAAAGCAAGTTATTAGCAGTGACGGATCTAGGAAATTTTTTAATTGGGAACACAATGTTATAAACAACAAAAAAACCAAATTTTAATGGGGGCACTTTTACAAATTTATTCACTGAACTACTAATATTTGATAAACTAAATTAAATTATTAAGAAAAAAATAAAAATTATTAGGGGACACATGACCCTATACCGCTTCATTTTCCGCTTTATGTCCATCCGCCCCTGGTTATTAGTTCAATTGGATTTACATATGATTTTTGTATATAAGTATGTTATTAAAAATGACAGCAGCTACATCCAATATTTTACTTAATCTGCTTGTTTTTTTATGATTGAAGATTTTGAGTCTATCACTTGGTACATCCTTTCAAAATGAGGCTTACATGATGTAATTTAATTTTTAGAGTAGATTTCTTTCTAATATATATAGAATCTATAATATCTATAATCTTCGCGTTTTTGGTAATTAATAGGCTTACCTACTAGGTCAACAGACTAATGGTTTGTTACCTAATTTGCTTTCTTGCACATAAGTGCAGTATCAGAATCACACGATAAATGGGAAAGGAGATGACTCTGTTTAGAGTATCTCCAAAAGCACTCTATATTTTAAAGTTTTTTAAATTTTATATTTGAAATTTTAAAGTGTTTGTTTTCCAAAAAAATTTCAAAACTAATTTTAAAATTATCTGTATTTTGCATTTATGATCTTTATATTTGTTATAAGTTATAACTAATATAAATTCATAAAAATTATAAATAACTAATACATATATAAAAATATTACAGAAATATTAATTAATAAAAACTTACATTAAAATATAAACCTAGAAATCAAAATACATAATTAAATATTAACCTATAAGCAAAATACAACATAATTCCACAAAATTATTTATGTAATGCTCCCATATGTGATCAACTAGTGCATTTTGAAGTAAGAAATGACTCTATTTATTTTTAATTTGTAGATTATAAGCTAAAAATTGTTGATTATTAGTGTTGTTGTAATATTTAAATTTCTATAATAATTATGTTTTTATGTACCTTAAGTTTTTTTTGTAATATTCTTGTTGTCTAATTTTACTTTTAAAATAATATAAAGCTTGTTTAAAAAATTTATTTAATTCTATGTGTAAAATTTAAATTTATAGAAATTAATCTGAGATTTAAGAAATATAAATTTTTTTAAGATTAAAATGAGATAGAAAAAATATTTAAGAGTCATAAATAAAATATGTAATTGCAGGACCAAAATGCAAGTAAAAAGATAAAATTACAAATTTGAAATTTTACTTTTCAAAAACTTCAGATTTGAAGTTTTGAAGTTTTTTTTTTGAGAACAAAAAAAAATTATATTTGAAACTATAGAGTGCTTTTTTTTTGAGATGCTCTTGGTAAGTAGTGCTTAACGAAAGAGTGCTCAAAAGAGTTACCGTAAGCGCACTCCCAGTTAATAGCCTCAACGGAAAAGGTGTATGTGGTGATCCTTGGTTTATAAACTAGTGTATTTAAGTTGTTAAACCCTACAAAAAAGGTAATCGAAGATAAGATTTCGGTGGTGTCACGGTGTGGGTGAAAGGGTAACCCGTGATATTGCTTCTTCGACAATCACCTTTTTCCTAATTATTAGCATTATTTTCTAAGTTTACTTTATCTTTCGGTTCATTACAATGTGAAAAGGGACTTTTTATCTCCAATTTTGTTTCTCTAAACAAGAAAAAGGTCAAACTAACCTTTTATGCACGCTACAACTTTGAATATAGGTTTTGTATATCATATAATTTCCATGCGTGTGCATGTGTATTTTATTGTGTGAAACATGTTAACTTCAAGTTAAGTTGCATTGGCTATTTTTTACAACGAGATATCTTTTTGAATTGGGTGATAAAAACTTATTTTTAAAAGTTACGTAACCGTATGATTCTTTTGGAAGCAATATTTGGATTCTATGATTATAGGAATACATACATACACATTATAAACACCAGAGCAGAAAGAAAAAAAAGAAAAAGAGAAGAATCTTGCTTTTCACACACGAGTTCTACTTTTGTTTTCGAAGTCAAAAACGTTGTCGGTGCGCATTGAGAAAGGTGGAGAAAATGGTTTGATCAAAAAGATGAAAACTTTTTATTGTCTTTTAAAAACTTTCTAACGTTCTTACAAAGTCTAATGATAAATGAATGGAAGAATGATGGGAAAGTAAAGGAAAAAAAACAATCATTTTTGCTTATTTTAATTGCTTTACTTACACATGCACTTGTGTAATGTGTTTGAACAATTTGAGCACCATCGTGTCATCTTCTAGGTCAAGCTTTTACCCAACACAACCAATCACTTAAAACAAAAGTGTTCTTTTCATTTCTCACCCACCTCTTTCATTTCTTTATATCTATCGCCTATTATTCTAGTTTATCAAGCAAGTCAATATCCGGACGTTATAAATTCGAGATATTGTTCATAATGATTAAGATTAGCAAACAATTATGAACTGGTAAGACGTCGGACGTATTATAAGGCTATAATTAAGTAGTTTAAGTAATTCTTCTTTTCTTTTTATGTTTCATTCAACTCAGTGCCGGTCCTGGAATAAAACACATGAAGCATCTATATTATTAAAGTTGAAGTACAAAATTGGAGTGTTTGGAGACATAAATTGCAGTTTAAAAAGGAGGTTTGTTTGGAAACATGGATAACAGTATTAAATGAGAATTGTTTGGAAACATTGATAACAGTATATTTACTTCTTTTTATTTACACATTTAGTCATTGCATTTATAAAAAATTAGGTATTTCCTTTTTGTAATTTTTTTATTTACAGATTTTACCACTACAATTAAAATCAATTTAAATTAATTATAATTCCAAACTTATCTAAACAAATTGATGTCTCCATATATTGATCATTATTAATATGTAAAATTACTACTAAAAAAATATTTCACTTATTTTAGCCAAACACATAAAAATATTTTTTTTATTTTTTCACAAAATCAGTTAGGCATAAACATTCAGATACCCATTTAGGTACGAATCGTTTCTTTCGGGTATAGATTTTTTGGGTTTTGAAATTTTTTTTAGTACTTCCTTTTTATTTATTTTTTATTTATAGATTCTACCATTGCATTTAAAATCAATTTAAATTAATTAATTAAAATTTCAAAAATTATCTAAACAAATCGATATTCATATATTGATCATTATTAATATTGTAAAAATATTAGTAAATAAAAAATTTCTATTTAACTTCATTTAGCCAAACACATAAAAATATTTTCTATTTGTTTAAAAAATCATTTAGGCATATACATTCATGTATCCATTTAGGTACTGGTCGTTTCTTTCGGGTATATATTTTTTGGTTTTGATATTTCTTTTTAGGTAGTTCTTTTTTTTTTACAGATTCTACCACTGCATTTCAAATCAATTTAAATTCATTAATTACAATTCCAAAACTTAGTGAAACAAATCGATATTCATATATTGATCATTATTAATATTTTACAAATATTACTGAATCAAATTTTATATTTCACTTAATTTAGCCAAACACATAAAATATTTTTTTATTTGTTTACGAAATCCGTTAGAAATAAATATTTGGGTACCCATTTAGGTACTGGTCAATTTTTTCGGATATTGATTTTTTTGGTTTTGATATTAGGCCATGTTTGGATATATATTTATGTGTGAGTTTCAAATTGAATCCCTCGGGTCTGTATGAATTTTGTTCTGATGTATACGAAACTAAAAATATTCAAAAAACGAAAGTATTTGAAATTGATTTATATTTGAACAAAAAATATTGGCTGCACATAACAAAAAGTCAAAATAAAAATTACCGTACATTTGCATTCAAAATCATTTTTTTAACAACAAACTACACAAATATGTTTATTTGTATAAAAAATTAAACTACAATGTAAATATTCAATTAATATAGAAATATGTCACATTGTTTAAACAAAATATCAATATAAAAGTATTATACATTTGCGTTCTGAAATTATTTATTTTAACAACAAGCCAAATAAATATAATTATTAGGGAGAAAATAAAACAAAGCCAAAAAACACATAGTTTACTAGACAGACTCAATATGTCAAACTTATTATAAGAAGATTTTAGTAAGATAAATACATTCAATTATTACAAACAAATAATATATTTCATAAAAGTGAAAATAATACCCGCCCTTTCAAGGGCGGGTCAAAATCTAGTAGGTTTTAAGTGCCAAACGTTATAAGAAGATTGTGGGGCGCCATTTAAAGAGAGTTCATTTAGTATAGATGGTCGAGGGTTTATATATGCTCTAGAGGTACGAAGGTTCGATGCCTCTAAAAGGCAGTTTTTTAATTTGTGCTTTATGCGTTGAGTTGTTGTGGACCGGCACTGAATCCAGATAAAGCTTCTAAACCAAACAGCCTCTTGACGAGTTTATCAAACATTCTGAGACGTGATTGGAGATGATATATACCAGGACATTCGGGAGTTCTTTAACTTCATGTTTTTGTACACGAAACAAAACGAAACTCATCTCAGGTATATCCTGAAGAGGACATGATCAAAAAGTCTTTGCCTACATACCTATCGCGTTGTGCAACATCCATTACAAGATAATCGTAAAAATTTTGTCAAAAAGTTTACATCTGCTTCTTCATACTCTGATCTCAATCTCAGTCTGTCTTTGTTCTCGGGAGAGCGATTTCTGATAACGTGTTGATCACACACGAGGTTTTCCATTATCTAAGGCAATCAAGAGTAAAAAACGGATTTCAATAACTGTGAAAACGGGCATGAGCAAAACTTACGATGGAATTGAGTGGAGTTTTCTGAAGGAGATCTTAAGGCGAATGGGTTTCCATGATATTTGGATAGCTTGGATAATGGAATACGTATCGTCGGTATCATATTCATTCTTCATCAATGGAAGACCGCAAAGAAAAGTATATCCATCTCGAGGTCTACGGCAGGGGGACCCTCTCTTTCCCTATCTCTTCATCATGTGTATGGAGGTGTTATCGGGTTTGTGTAACAAAGCACTTAAGAATTGGAATCTTCCAGGTGTTAAAGTAGGCCGCAACTAGCTGCCCATAAACCATCTCTTGTACGCCAACAACACGATATTTTTTGGGAAATAAAATGCTGCCAGATTCGCTACTTTGCTCTCCATTTTGACGAAATATAAGATGGCTTCTGCACAGTGTATAAACCGGTCTAAATCAGCGATAACCTTTTCCTCCAAAATGAGCAAATAATGCAAGATTCGAGTGAAAAGGGAGCTAAATATCAGCAGTGAATGAGGTATTGGAAAATGCCTTAGTTTACAAGAGCACATTGGACGAATACAAAAGTACATATTTGCATCGATTGTGGACCGGATAAGGCATCAAACTCAGAGTTGAACTAGCAGATACTTATCAGGTGCTGCCAAGATGGTGTTGCTAAAAACAATCCTCGCATCAATGCCAACATACGCCATGTCGTGCTTTAAGCTTCCAGTCTTACTGTGCAAACGAATTCAATCGGTCTTAACTCATTTCTGGTGGGACATTAAACCGGAGTTAAGGAATATGAGCTGGATCTCATGGAATAGATTGACATATCCAAAGAGCATTAGGGGGGCGTACTTTAGAGAGATAGAAGTGTTCAATGATTCCCTCCTAGCGAAACACACTTGGAGACTGCTTAAAATCCGTCCTCTTTGCTAGGACACACCTTTCTCAACAAATATTGTCTAAATTCTGACATGCTAGCCTGCTGAGTGCCAAACACTCATGGTTGGAGAAGAATCTTGGCGAGTCAAGAATTTGTCAAAAAGGGTATGGGCTGGTGTGTGGGCAATGGTGAAAATATCAGGGTTTGGAGTGATAATTGGCTCTCGACAGAACATCAATTATCTCCCATAGAAACACCGACAGAGCAAAACCAAAATATAAGAGTTAAGGATCTCATGATACCCAACTTGACGACATGGAATGTTGATGAGATTATGCTCCACCTTCCCTAATATAAACCGTAGATCATGCGACTGGTTCCGAGTGCATACCAAGTAGACGATAAGCTTGTTTGGTTATCAGAGAAGTCTGGTAACTACTCGACAAAATCAGGTTACGTTCTGGAAAAAATCCACAATGGGAACCATCAAAATACCTTCAACTGGAAACATTACGTTTGGAATGTTGAATGCTCCCCAAAACTTAGATAGTTTCTATGGAAGCTCAAAAATAACGTTTTGGCAGTAGGAGAAGCTCTTCCAAGAAGAGAGATGCAAGTTGATGGAAAGTGTAAAAGATGTGGTGAAATTGAATCAACTTTCCATGTAATGTTTGCTTGATCTGTGGCTAAGAAAGTCTGGGACTTAGTTCCATCAATGGCGATTCCAGCGAGGAATGTCTGCAACTCGATGGAGGATTTTCTCAAGGCATGTGTTCGAATGTAAAACTTACCGCCGTCAGGTATGTCTACTCGCTTATATCCATGGATTTTCTTAGTTTTGTGGACTAGCTGGATTCAAATGATGTATGAGGATAAGTATTTCTTAGAAACATAGATGTTGGTTAAAGCAATAAAAGCGACAAATGAGTGGCATGCATCCCTACCACCACGAAAACAAGCTTCTGTTTCAAAGAAAGATAATTGATCCTCAAATATTCCGAACATACTCTCTCAGGTCCTGGAAAATATTGATATTACTCTTCGGATGCTGCTTGGAATAGTACTACTCTCGCAGGTGGTCTAAGCTGGATTTGCACAGACTCAGTAGGACACAACGCTTCCAAAGAACGGATTCAAACGCTATATAGCTTTAGTCTTAGCAGCAGAAGTATAGGCGTTAAAGACAGTTTTTTCGAAAACTGTTTTGTCAGAAATTAAAAACGTGATCTGTATATCAGAATCTTAAAATTTTATTGTTATGATTATATGGAACAAATCTGTGGTTACTCTCTAAGGACTACTCATGATATTGGCGTATTGAATCAATCCTTCAATAACATCTCTCGAGACTGTAATAAATCGGTTGATAGATTGGTTAAGAATTGTTTCAACATTCAAACAATCTCTCTAAGATTGAGCATAATGTTGTTTAAATTTTAATGGAGTGAAATGTTTGACCAAAAAAATATTACTCTGTTGGTTTCAATGTTTTTTAGAAACTATCGTAATTTTCTTATGTGTGGGTTTGGAACTTTTTCGTATAACTGATTGGTTGTTTATTTTTTTATCGCCATCAGACAATGGGAAAGGGTTAGTCCTCAAAACCTCACACACATGCCAGTCAGAGTTATATATCTATATTAAGCCAGAAAAGATAGATATTGGCTCCTTTCCTTTCACATTATAATAACGTGTCATCCATTGACCTATTTGTTTTTGTTTTTCTGTTAACTATAAAATAATTTTCAAACCTTCACATTCGATGAAAACATAATTTGGAATACATATTTTCAAAACATATATACACACATATACATATACATATTCTTCCTAAATGATTGATCTCATGCTACTTCGATCAATCAATAAGGCGGGGATTTAGGTGTGTTATTTATGAAATTTAGAGGTGGACATTCGGGTATTCATTCGGATTCGGTTCAAATTTATTCAGATTTTGGATTTTCGGGGTCAAAGGTTTCAGTCTCATTCGGGTATTTTTAAATTCCGGTTCGGTTTTTTTGCGGATAAAGTTCGGGTTTAGATAACTTATTTAAATTATTTTTAAAATTTTAAAATTCATTATATAATGTAAATTTCTCAAAATCTATAAATAAAATAACATATTATAAATAAATTTGAATAACAAATGTCAAAATATATTGGTGTTTTGAGTATAGTTTAGCTATTTTGGACATTTACTTTTTAAATATTTGTATATATTTTTAAGTATTTTGGAAAAATAAAAAGTATCTTATATATTTTGGATATTTTTAATATACATTAAATCTAAAAATAATTAATATATTTAGGTATATATATCTATTTCGGATACATTTGGGTACCCAAAATATTTCGGTTCGGGTCGGATTTGGTTTTATAAATACCAAAATTTTGAATCCATTCGGACAATTTAATAAATTTCTATTCGGGTTTGGTACTACTTTTTCGGATCGGATTCGGTTCGGTTTTTCAGATCCGGATTTTTTGCCCAGCCATAATGAAATTAGTAATCGGACTTTGAATTAAATGTAATTATTGAAGTACCCGGTTAGCATCATTAACAAAATTATATAATATAAGCAATACTATGTAATTTTTCGTCAAGCTTGTATATCATCAATGTTCTCTCCACTAGTAAAAAGCAGCTTGCGCGTTGATAATGGCCGGTTATGCAAGTGACGCACAAGTGACAAATCATCTCTTATTATTTTGAATGTCTATGAAATTTTGGGCTCGAAGTCTCTTACATCTTTATAGAGAGATTCATGTTAAATTAACACTCCCTAAAAGTTTTTCTTAACAAAAACCGGATATTCAACCCCTTAAACCTAACGTTTTCTTATGGAATTTGGATTCAACGGAAGAAGCCTCGTTTATACGATCAAACTACCATATCTGAATCATAAAACGCGTATAAAGAATGGTTTGACTGGGGTCATACTATGATATTCTCGTCTTAGAACTTTCTAGAAGTTAGTCCGTTTTAGTTAATGGGTCGCTCGCAAAAGAGAAAAAATGGAATCAAAGGAGGCAACGTTTTTTCGCATCATGAACTAGTGGAGAAGTCTTACTCGTCTTCTGTCCACCACAAAATCCTCCATTGTCATATTGACCCTCGCCACTTTAATTTTGTAATAACCAAATTTTGGAACATTATTTTTCATACACTTTCAAATCATATATTAATCGAGTTATGAAAAAAAATATTTGCCAAATGACAGTTTTCCTTTTGTTTTACCTTTTTTTATTGAAATTGTATGCATATATGCTTAACAACTTAAAATACGTTATATGGTGGAAAACTGCCTTATTCGTTTGTGTGGTCAGTTGTATACTTGTATACGTAAAGAGCAAGTCGGCCAGGAAATTGCTTACGCACATGTACACGCATTTGACCAAAACAAAATTAAATCAGCTTATGGCTTTCATGATGTATATGCTAGATACAGTATCGGGATATAAATTAATGTCAATGAATAAATAATAATGCAGAAATAAATAAGGCTAAATGTAAAGTTGATTTGTTTGGAACATATGGCCTTCCTTGATGCTTATCTTTAGACACATTCATTACATGAAACAAAAACTTAGGTGATAATGTATTTAGTGCCCAATGGAGTAAGGGACCATCGCAACCACGGACAAAAATCTACCCACATTTCCTTTTCAATTTAATAAAAGTCCTTTATCACAAGTCCCCTATACAGCTCGAGACATTTATGTATATATTTATCGACCAAAGTCTAGTCATACATTGATACAAATGAAGATATCAGCTATTCAGCATATATGTAGATTCATTTACAGAAGAAAAAAATGATCTATACTTTCTTTTGTTATGCTAAAGAGAATGATCTAATACTTTAAGCAATAATTGGTTCCATCATGGCTCTTGCACAATTGTCTCCCTTTCTATAGAGCTGGGACATGTCTAAAAATTTATATTATTCGTATATCTAACTGAACTTGTTTGTACTTATTGAATATATAAATAAGCAAGAATGAGAGTAACACTTTTTGTTGTTGTTTTCTGGTCATCAATACATGTGGGCTTATCTTAGGTGCAATAAGATGTATCAGTAAAAGAAACAAAAGAAGTGTTGCTTCGATCATCTATCAAAGTTATACCTCCCGAAATTCCCGCTGGGCATGTTACACCTTGCATTCATCCATATAATATTAATTTTTTGAAAAGATTTTTCAAATTAAAAATGGGAATTCGGCCAAAAAAATCATGAACTTTGCACGAATTGCCAAATTAAATACACCGTTACAGAATGATTAAACGACGTTTGCAAAGATCGTTAAGTAAAACGACGTCGTTTTGAGATGCAATGAAACGACGTCGTTTTACCTATTTTTATTATCAAAAATATGTTGTTCGCGTGGATCGAATCTGAGAACTCATGGCCAAATGACGAGGTCTCTTGCCACTAGACTACTGTCATTTTTTAGAATATCCATAACATGTTTTCTTTTATTGAGTATCAAAGAAATCTCAAAAATCTAAATTCTTTTCAAAAAAATTCCAAAAAATCTTAAAAATTCAAGAAAATTCTGAAAAGTAAAATTATAATTGAAATTACAAATAAGTTTTTTTTAAAAAAAATATCAATACACTAAAAATTTCAAAAAAAAATCTAAAATAATTCAAAAATGCAACGAATTAAATTTAATGATTAAAAAAACTTGAAACATATTTTTAAATAAATTAACTTATGTAATATAAAATAAAATGATATTTATCACACTATAGATTTTAATATGAATAATGTATTTAAGATAAAATAGACAAATGATAATTAAGATACAATAAACAAATGGTATTATCACTAATTTTTTTTCTAAAATATGATAATAATTAAATGAAAAACATATATAGGGTGATAAATATCATTTTTTCTATTTTATCACAAATATATTCATTTATAAAAAAAATTGTATGATTAATGTATTTAAGATAAAATGCTCAAATGATCTTAGATACATTAATTTTTATAAAAAAATTAATGTTTTGATTTTTTTTTAATATTTATAATTTCAATTTTAATTTTACTTTTCAGAATTTTTTTGAATTTTTAAGATTTTTTGGAATTTTTTAAAAAAGAATTTAGATTTTTCTAGATTTGTTTGATACTCAATAAAAGAAAACATGTTATGGATA
Organism: Raphanus sativus; assembly: GCF_000801105.2. Classification (NCBI taxonomy): domain Eukaryota; kingdom Viridiplantae; phylum Streptophyta; class Magnoliopsida; order Brassicales; family Brassicaceae; genus Raphanus; species Raphanus sativus. The sequence continues at coordinate 6,707,743 of NC_079519.1, forward strand.
TTCTTAAAAGTGACAGTAGTCTAGTGGCAAGAAACCTCGTCATTTGGCCATGAGTTCTCAGGTTCGACCCACGCGAACAACATATTTTTGATGATAAAAGTAGGTAAAACGACGTCGTTTCATTCCATCTCAAAACGACGTCGTTTTACTTAACGATTGATTAACCACTGTCTTAACTGTTGGTTAACGGTGTCTCAATCTGGTCGGTCAATCAAAGTTTCTTAATAAACTGATAAAAGTCAACAAAAGTTCAGGCTTTTTTTGGCCAGTTTCGAGTCCATGTTTCTTTTGGTCATTCTCGCCATCTTCAATGTTTTTTTGGTCGAATTCCCAATTAAAAATCCATATAATTTCTCTAAAAGTTTTATCTTTTATTACATTTCTCCAATATCATTATTTTCATCATTTTGTGTGTGAATAAGATTAATCTACCGTATTTACGAATATCTGCTACTATCCAAACGCGGCACATACATTATATAATACATAAAATAGTAAAATACACACTTCGTCTTGAACACTCACTCACACCACCACTACTTTTTTTTTGTATAGACACACACACCACACATATATATAGAGCTGGGTTCACGGATCAACCCGCCCCGACCCGCTCCGCGACCAGCGGATCGAGTTATTTTTTCTACTAAAAATTCCAACCCGCATGACCCGCAAATCAATAATCTCATATCCGCATCCGCTCCGCTAAAACCTGCGGGTAAACCGTCCGACCCGCGGATAATAATAATTATATTAAAAATAATTATTTTAATTATATATTATTTATTTTTTAAAAATAATATTAAAATAAGGTGTTTCTAATTAAAATTATATAAATATTTTATATATTTTACGAAAATGGTTGTTTTAGATAAAATATTTTTTTTTCTGAAAAAAATAATTTTTAAAATAAAAATTCATTTAAAAAAAATCATTTTTTTAAAATTTCCGGGTTGGCGAGTACCCGGGATTCATATTCGGCTGACTCGTACTCGCCCCGTTTAAATTAATCACGACCCGCACGCACATCCGCATATCAAAATTTTGAAATCGTTCGATCCGTATCCGCTCCGCAGCGGGTCAAACGGAGCGAGATCCGCAGGTTATGATTAAAATTCCCAGCACTACATATATATAAACGTTTAGCGGGAATACAAACAAAAGCAAAGTTGTGTATTGAAAGAATAAAAAGGAATGCCGTTATAGTCTGCAGTGTACCTAGACACATACTTATTAAACTATCAAATGTGGGGCTCGTATTATACACAAGCCATGGTATTTTCTGCATTCTGTATGCGGCAAGGCGGTTTTAACAGAAATCGTGATTTTCTTTTAAATATTTTAAAATTTAAATCTCACATGTTTACATTTTTAAAAAATGTTTCTTGGATATGATACATGATGTAGTACGACATGATTATAGAATCATTTTTAGGAGTAACTGTAAAAAATGATATACTAAATCATTTGAGTTAGAATAGTTTTTAAGAGGTTCGACACCTAGACGGTTACACCTTATGGCCTATGACAGAACATATATGAGTGTTTTATATATATAAACGATAAACTTGATACCATAGAGTCCAGTACTATTGATGAGTCAGGATAACCTATCCCCTGGGGGAGATTCAGGATCGTACATTTTCTAGTGACGTTTTTAGCTAATACTCCCTCCGTTTCATATTATTTGTCGTTCTAAGTTTTTGCACACAGATTAAGAAAACATTTAATTTTACATATTTCCAAAATAAAAATATTATTACCAATACGCATCGACCAATATAAAAATAGAATAGAGGATATCTTCAATAAATTTTGCATTGAAAACCGAAAATGACACTTATTTTGAAACAAAAATTTTGCTCTAGAACGACACATAATTTGAAACGGAGGGAGTATCTATTTTTCAATCCCGCCTTAAGTATTGATCACAAATAGATACATAATGTGAACGCTACAGATGACAGAGAGATGATAATTAATGATATCTTCTTAATTTGGAAGTTGGAAATCGATATGGTCTGTCACTTTTTAGTTATTATCTGTTTTTAAAAATAAATAAATTCCATCAATCAAGTTTAATACAACTCAACTATACCGACAATGAAGTATTTCCGTTCATTATTATTTTTGGACCATAGTCTACAATTATTTAAATAACTCTTGCATAAATCCGTAGAACGATATTTTTATTATCAAAGAAGTTAATTTCTTACATATCATTTTACTGTTGACTGTTATGGTGGTTTATTATGTTGGTATCCTTATTGAATTAAATCTATATTATTAAAAAAAAAGTATCATTTTAAATTATTTTTTAATATTAAATGTTTGTTTTTCCATTTGTATTAATGTTTTTCCTTTAATCAATTAGAGCTCAATTGCAACCCATATAATTATCATTCCCTACAATCGTATATCGAACAAATATGACTCCATTTATTATTATTGTTCCCTATTATCCTACATCCAACAACATTTAAAAAAAACTCAAAAACACAAAAGACTAAACCCATAAACTAACATAAATAATCAACTCGAATACTGATATAACTATGAACAAGAATGTATATGTGCCATGAACAATGATGTACTACGCAGTGTCGGCCGACGAATATGAAGGCCGAGAATCCAACATAATCTAAAGGTCACGTATAAATATGTGTGAACAAGTTTTAATAGAATTTGGAGGATGTAGGGTTCGGGTTCGTTACCTCTAACTTAGACAAACGTCTTAACCACTATGCTAGAGATATATTTAATATATTATTAAGATAAATATGTAGTTATAAGTTACATATAATCAATTACTATTATTAACTAATAAACACATTGGCAAAATTCATATATAAGAAGTAAACTCAAAATAGTTTTTGTACTCTGTCTCTTTTGTTTGTTAATTTTACTTTGTCACCATTGACAACTCTAATTTGTTCTTAACTATTCTTGAATTGAGTGTACACTTGAAAACTTATATTATGAAAGTTGCCGATGATGACCATTTTACTCGTTACAGTGACCTTATTGAAAAAGAATTTAACAAGTCTGAACTTCAAGTTGCTTCAATTGTGTTAAATCTTTCTCATCCTGTGGTTTATGAAAGGGGTTATATTAGATTTAGAACTCACATTCTTCGCCAACCGTTGTTAAGAAAATCAACTCAGCCACACATATTTCCGGTTATAGATGTAACTAATTTTGTATACATATAATAATTTTAACCTAATTGCTGAAATTGTTTTGTTAATATAACATATAGCATAAATTTATGGCTAAGAAAAAAGGTTTTTCATTTCTGTAATGAAACATGCAGTTTCAGCACATCAAAGAATATTTAGAAAAGCTTTACATAGAAGAACTGCTATACTTAGATCCAAGAGGCTTAAGTTTCTCTCTAGTCAGAAGAAAACTTTGTTTCTTGACTCATCCTCTTAAGAATATTCTTATTTTTTCTTATATATATCAACTAACTTGTTGACCGTAAACAGCACCGGCCTGACGAATATGAAGGCAGGAAACCCAACAGAAACTAAAGGTCACTTATAAATATGTGTGAAAAAGTTTTAAAAAAGTTTGGTGGATGTAAGGTTCGAGCTCGTTACGTCTAAGACACAAACCAACGTCTTAACCATTACACTATTGATATATTTGGTATATTATTAAGATAAATATATATTTGTAACCTAGATATTATCAATTACTATTATTAGCTGATAAACACGTTGGCAAAATTCATATATAAGAAGTAAACCTAAAAATATTTTTTGTACTTTCTATCTCTTTTGTTTGTCAATTTGACTTTGTCACCATTGATAACTCTAATTTGTTCTTAGCTATTCTTGAATTGAGTGTCCACTTGAAAACGTGTATTATGAAAGTTGTCGATGACCATTGTACTCGTTATAGTAACCTTATTGAAAAAGAAATTAACAAGTTTAAACTTGAAGTTGCTTTAGTTATGTTGAATCTTTCTCATCATGTGGTTTATAAAAGGGGATCTAATAGACTTAGGACTCACACTCTTCGAAAACCATGGTTAAGAAAATCAATGCAGCCACACATATTTCCGGTTATAGATGTAAGTAATTTTTAGGGGTGGGCATTTCGGTTTAGTTTCGGGTTCGGTTTGGGTTCGGTTTGGTTTGGATAATTTGGGTTTTATAAAACTCAAACCAATTAAAACCAAAGTAGCTTTGGTTTGGGTTCGGTTTGGGTTTAATTCGGTTCGGTTTAGTTCGGTTTGGTTTACATTTAGTTCGGTTTACATTATTATGGTCTAGTTTGGTTTGGTGTAGTTCGGGTTGGTTATAAAATATGAAAACATCAGTTTTATACTTTTATTAAAAAAATAATCAACTCATAAACAATAGACTGAGAATATAAAAACTTATGTTACATGATTTTATATATAATAGTATTATTTGAATCGTATTAATAATTTTTTTTAAAAACATAGAAGTTATGAAAAAATGAAAAACGAAACTTTAACTAAAACTTACAATATGTTAATACATATATATATAATATATATTTTTACTATATATATATTGGATTATCGGTTTGGTTCGGTTTGGTTCGGTTTAAACCCAAACCAAACCAAACCGTTCGGGTTGAGTAAAACATGAACCAATTGGGTTACATAAAGAGCACGGTTTGGTTTGGTTCGGTTTCACTTCGGTTTGGTTGGTTCGGTTCGGTTCGGTTTGGGTTTTTTGCCCACCCCTAGTAATTTTGTTTATACATATAATAATTTTAACCTAATTGCTGAATTTTGTTTTGTTAACATAACATATAAAATAAACTTTTGGCTAAGAAAAAAGGTTTTCCATTCCTGTAATGGAGCAAGTAGTTTCAGCATGTCAAAAAATATTTAGAAAAGCTATACAGAAAAGAATTGTCATACTTAGATCCAAGAGGCTCAAGCTTCTCTCACACGAGAAGAAAACTTTGTTTCTTCACTCATTCTGTTAATATCAACTGATCATATATGTATCAAGCGGATATTCTTGATTTTTCTTATATATTTCAACTAACTTGTTCACAGTGAACAGTACCGCACGACAAATATGAAGGCCGATAGCCCAACAGAAATTAAAAGCCACTTATGAATATGTTGAAAAAGTTTTGATTTAATTTGGAGGATGTAGGGTTCGAGCTCGTTGCCTCTAAGACTCAAACCAACGTCTTAACCATTGTGCTAATTGAACAAAAGAAGGCTGATAGATTATATATTCTATCATAGGCCGGAAGCACAAGCTTCCATCGCTTGGTGTCAGGGCCGCTACTGTACCTACGAATAGAAATTCCAAAAAAAATGTTATCGGTGCATTCTACGTTTCTTTTTTTTTTTTTTTTTTTTTTTTTTTTTTTTTCTATATAAGCCATGAAGGCATGAACAATGATGTACCTGTATTAAAATCAGTGGAAATAAGTTAAATCAACAAACCAATCATCTAAACCTATCGAGTTCCTAAACCATTCTATAGATTTCGGTTTATGCTACAATCATAGGTAAATTCTTGGGTTCCCCCTAGGGTGAACATGTAGGTTCACCAACCAATAAAATTTAGTTATTTTAGATTCATTATCTTTTCAAAAAGGAAACAAAATAATAACAAAATTTGTCAAATTATATTATGTTTTTTAAATAAATAAAAATAGTAGTAATAACAAAAATTTCCTTTTAATATTTTAAACCCATCAACAAAACCCTAAACTTTAAATCTTAAACCCTTGGGTAAACCCTAAATCTTTGGATAAATTTCTAAACTTTAAATCATAAATATTATAAACTAAATCTTAATAACACCAAACTCCTCACTCCACATCATCAGTGCAGTTCTCACCTAGATCTCCTCATGATCACTCTTGTTTTTACATTAAAAATTCAGACTTTGGTTGTGTTTCCTTTGGGAGCATTTTTATATTCGGAATCCTGAGGCTATTAAGAACAATGCTTTCCTTTCACCTCATGATATGATGAGTTTACTATTTTTGTTGCAGCTCTTTCTAAGGTCAAGGTTTGGTGACTTGGGCCAAGTCAGAGAAACTGTGATGAAGCAACCATAAGGATGTACAAAACGAAGTTGACATAGACAAAGTAAGTGAAATAGTTTTGTTTTCACACCTTTTTAATGGAAGTTGCAGTGGAGAAGCATGTTAGTAGAAATTTGGAAATGGAGTAGCATCACATTGCAACTTCTATTCTTAAGTAATTTCGATGTTGTTAGTAAGCATCTTCGGCTGTTACATATCTGATGACCCACATTTCAACTCATATTCTTAAGTACTGGGGCCAGCCTGACGATATCGCTGAACACTCCGGTACCATAGCTGTTTGGGTCATCCCTATACATTTGCATTTTCCTTCGTTTTCCCTCTCAACCGCTCCTCCAAAGCCAGCTTAGGAGCATGGTATATATATAACATGTTTTAGCCTAATTCTGTTTTCATTTAGATAATAATCAGTCAGTCACAGTGACAGTTAATTATCATTTGGCAGCTTGTCCTAGCATTTTCTAGCATGTATTTATATGTTATTGATACTATTGTTGATACATATGATGTTTGGTTAATAGTGTCTTACGTTACCACCAAGTGATAGTATAACATCTGGAATGGCACTTGTAGTTCACATATTTATGTGTTGGCTTTTTGTGTACGTTCTTGAACTTGGAGTCACTGGGACTATGGCTACTGTTAACGGGGCATGGTGGTTCAATGTACTAATCCTAATTACTAACACCACTTGCGTTGCTTGTTCGCTCAATTGGACCGGTTTCTCCATTGAAGCTTTCACAGGACTTTGGGAATTCGATAAGCTCTCTGTCTCCTTTGGAATCATGATTTTGAAAACTTAGATTGGTATTATATATATATGTTTTTTTGAACACTTCTTTTTTTTGAACAAATGAGAATTGGTATTGTAAGATTTTAATTCTCATGACTGGAAATCTGAAGGATACAAAAATTGCTGTCATCTCCCTGTCTATATGGTACGTCATTGAAGATTACTATACTAAATATGAAAAAAATTCATGTCATATTTAATTATTTAATAACTATAGTTGTATAATGACAATACATGTTCATTGGTAGCACGTCGATACATGGAATGGAGCTGATTCCAACTGCCTTCCTTGCTGGGACCGGGTATAGCCACTCTTTCGTATCATGACAACCTCGAGCATAAAATATAACACCCTCCTTTATCGTTTAAATCCCAATCACCTTGCCGGTAAAGAGAAACTCAGTTGGATGTGATGAATGAGAGAACAGTGACAATCCAATGGATCAATTTACAGTTCTTAGAATTGTAAACTTGCTTTTGGCACATGGTTTTTCAAAAATATTTGGCTACAACCTTGGCATGAGGAACTTCGCCACTATGTTCTTGCTTTTGGCACATGGTTTTTCAAAAATATTTGGCTACAACCTTGGCATGAGGAACTTCGCCACTATGTATTTCACGCTCCATCCCGTCGTAGTCGTATTCGTCATTGTCATCCATGTCACACTCAGATAGCATATGCTGTAAATGTAACCACAAATCAAAGGGTGAGTTTAAAAAAGTCCAGTAGAAGATGGAAAGGGAAAAGAATTCACCTTTTCCTGAGAGTGCCATTGATCAGCTCTTTGATCTTCTCCTTAGAAGGAGGCTCAACATGGCCTTTGAAGCCCCTTAGTATCCATGAAACTGGAGTTATCATTATGCAAAATCAACTGAACAGGGGCAAAAAGAAAAGTTATGAAATTTAATTCTGCAGCTCAACTATAAAAGCAAAACGCAACATTGAACTAATCAGCTATCAAGCAGTAGACTTGTGTTAATTTTCAGGCAAAATCTAACATAAAAAGCACAGTGTAAGACTTTACCAACATGCTTCACAATTTGAGATCATAACACAAGTTTGAAAGAAAGCTTACGGTCATAAATAGAAAGCACAACACTCCCTGGTCCAAGACGAGAGTGTTCTTATAGTAGATTGCTCACAGTTTCTGGTCCCTCTTTAATGATAAGATCTTCTAAATTCTTGGCTAATCTGATTGAGAAATCCTCTTTATTTTTGCATGCACAAAATATTCCAAGGTTAAAATCAAAGATCAATAATGAGGGCAGTCTGTGTGAAACACAAATGGTGCAGGTAAATCAAAGTTTTGATGCAGCACTGGGAGACTGTAAGAAGAGAGGATCAACATTGATGCATTTATTATGAAAAAGTAAAGAATAATTGAGAAACTATATTCGTTCTATCTGGACAAACTTGCTCAAATCGTATTTAATTACTATACTGCCTTGAGCATTAACACATACATGAAACAGCAGCAAACTGTAGATAAAACACTATAAACGCTTCCACAATCCTCATTAAAAATCAGACTCGGTAAGAAAAGACGCGTATGCATGCTTGCATCAAGACATCAAAAGTCATTCATGTGTAAACTTATGCAAGTAAGTAAATGGCCTGTGAATTGAAACTTACACAGAATCAAGATCCTATTCTCGATTTGGTTGATGATGTGTTGTTCATCGGTGGGAGGTCGGAGATTTATAGTTGAACCTTTCATCGGTTACGCTGGGAGAGGATGTGTCCGATTGAGTGCTTGAGAGTGGGATGAGCGGGGTGATGAAGTTAAAACTCGAAATGAAGGACTTATTAATGCAAAACTGGAAACGTTATGTTAAGCTGGTCGGGGGAGTTGCTCGGAGGAGTCTGGAGGTTCCAGCAAACGTTTTTCAGAAATTCAGAAGGTGCTCTAAATTTTTATGGGCCAGCAATGAATACAAATGGCCCAACACAGAATAATGAAAATGAATAACCAAGTCAGAAAAAGGAAATAAAACGCAGATTGGTTTGTCTTTGGGAGTGCCACGTGTCCAAATATAATTCCTTCTTTGATGACGTGTATGCAGGAGGAGAGAAGCAATCAAAATTGATTATTATACATAATCTTGTCAAAATAGCAGTCGACCAGATTACTTTTACTCTGAATTTTGACTTATTTTACTTTTTATTATAAGTGGTGTTCTTACAATTCTAAATAAAATTTGATGTTATTCGAAAATTTGTAACCAATTAGAAAAATTTTAACTTTTTATTGGTTGAACTAGTTTTATTTAATATTACTTTTATATAACCATGATAAATTACATAAAAATCTATATTTTATTAGTTTTAATACAAAAATCTTAAACACCGCTTAAAATGATACAAAATGAATATTATTGATGATTGTAAAATATAATCTTGCAGGTTTTTAGGAGTCAATATAAGATCACGTGTGGGTTCGTATATTGACTCTTGATGCTTCAGATAATCATATTACAGCGTAAAATTGGTTGTAAGCTGGGTGGCAAGGTACATAAAACCCGTAGCTTATATATATAATTATATACAGCCTAAATATAAACTAATCATGCTGAATGATTGATATTGTAATCAAGAAATCAGAAGCTTGATGCTAGCCTTATGTGAAATCTCTCTTTCGAAATTCTTTCACAGTTGCTTCGACGATCCTCGGCATCTCCTCCTCTAGTGATAGCAGGTAACATTCTTTAACCTGAGTGATCTCATTCTTGCTGTCTTTTGAGATCGATGAAATATGAGCTGAAATTATATCCTTAAGTTTCATGTTTATTCTCACAACATCTCCTGTGAAACCTTTTGTCTTTGCAGCTTTTCCTATGAGCTCCATCTGAAGACAATATCTCTTCACCATAGCCTTGTACCCTTCGTAGTAAGCTTCTCAAAACCTTATATTGTTTGTTTTGATAGTGAAGATCCATAACACAACCACTCTCTCTGTATTCTCCGACACCATTGTTCTGAAATTTTAAGTAATCATTGGAACTCTAACGTCTATGTTTCCGACTTTCTAGAATTTCCTTTTTGGAACCATAAAACACTAACATGTGTTCTTCTCTGACGTTCGCCTTGGTCTTCTCCGCTATTCTGATGATTCCATGGTAATCTTGCTACCCTTACTCACCTCCTCCATGCTTTGTCTCTTCCGTTTCTTTGAGACCCTTGCAGTTTCTCCGATGATCAGTCGAAGTTCCTTTGCTTCTTTGATCTTCCTGAGATTTTATACTTTGGATCCTGAAAATTCTGTTTCATCCTTGCAGCCTTTTATCAGCGATTCACTACATCTCTTTGATCATATCTGTATTATTCGAGTAACTCTTCAACCTCTGATTCATCTTTGTCGACAGGTTAATCCATCTCATGTGCACTAAGTTTTGGATTGAAACTTTCCTGGAATTAATTTTCAGTTACTCCAACTGAAGTTAACCATCCCATTAAAATCCTCTTAATTTAACTTCTCACAGTTTCAATCTTATTTTTATTGGAGTTTCTCCAACGAACACCGATCTTGTGTTCTTCTGCCATTCCTCTAACGAACATCAATCTTGTGTTCTTCCACAGTTCCTCCAGCAGCTCCACCTGGAATCAAAGTCTTTACACCACGACTAATGATTCATATATGTAACACCTTGAACCATACATGTTTTAACCTGAAACAGTCCCTGATTCAACACACTTGTGCCTTAAACAGCATAGGCTTTGACTCCTCTTTGTACCGCCGTTATCATGAATAGAACACGCCATCAAGCTAACCTGCTAAATAGACTTTCGACACAAACCTCAGTCCAAACTTCTTGTTTAACCTAATACTTTCTAACCGTTTAACACTGCTCTGCTCCGGAAACGTTCTTGACATTTTTCTTTTAACAGCTCCTTTTTTATATCAGTTTTAGACCCCATGATACCATACTTAGCTAAAAAATCATTCCACGCAATACTTATTGTTTGTATCGCTATCATATCAATGCTTTGATGCCTGCATCACCACAATTCCATAGATCACATAACCTTGACCTCTCCTTCAGCAAAGAGAACATGTACCTCATCTTGTACCGTCGTTTAGTCATAATCAGGACACGCCATCTAACCATCTTGTTAAAAGGACTTTCGAAACAATTCTGTAACATGCTATCTTGGGAGATTACATTGAAGATTTCACTAACATGCAGTCTCCTTAACCTCCTTTTGGCTATCATTACGGCTTCTCCATTGTCGACTTCTTCTTCTTCTGACGTTTCCTGAAACACAGAAGATCATGAAACACTACCATCTTTCTGAGGCTCTAACATCATCTCCACCTTGATCTAGACTCCCTTGAAACATCAGAAATAACTTCATGTTTCAATAGATCAGTCTTAAATACACTTAGTCCCGCCATGAGTAATGAATCTGCCGCCTAACTTTCAATCTTGTTAGGAAGATTTCCGATACAGACCTTGTCACTTTGGTTTTTGATCTTCAAATTTGTGTTTCCACCATTTGGAGATAACAATTCACACTCTCCTTGAAGAATAGATATGCCCCTTTATCTTTCTTATTTGCAATTTTGTTTAGATTCCTAGATCTCTTTTACACCCATAATCAAAACCCGGATTGCTCTGATACCATTTGTTGGAAATTTTGAATCGTTAGATTGCTTAATTTTTAGAGACATAGAATTTGATCACCGAGTTTCCAGTCTCCTACAACTTCCACTATCAATCAAAGAGTTTAAAACAAACGCTCTAAACCCTCAAAAGAAAAATACAACAAATTATAAGAAAGATCAGAGAAACTTTACCTCCGAACGACATTACTCGAACAATGTCTCCTAAAATTTCTCCTACACGATCTCTCTCAACTCCCTCTTTGTTCTTATACTTGTGTTTTGGATGTCCCAGTCACTATCTTCGATTTTCATGTTCCTGATTGTCTTAGTAATGACCGTCGTTAACCAGTAAAAGGAAAACTTATTTAGTGACGGTGTTTGTTCGGTTTCCTACCAATCAAACGGACAGCTATTTGATCCAAAATTAGTGGGCTGTAATTGGGCCTAACTACCCACAGCTTGTATATCTTAGGAAAAAAATCCGAAGCTTTGAAACTGTGTTAAAAACTATTTATTTCTATCTGTAGATTAACCGATTAACAAAAAACACAACTTATATTTTATATTTACATGTGTATCAGTGTATATTATATTACATGTGGGGGTCAAAACTAAGTTGTTCCAGAAAGATTGATATCATATCAAATTATTAAGACTTGGGACTATATTTCTTTTTTTTTTTGGTTAAAATGTTAGGGACTATATTTCTTGTAAGAAAACAATCAAACTATTCATGTCTCCCAAATAATTGTACTTGCATCTCTCAAAAGAAGGACACGCTTTTTCATCTTTTTGTTTTCTATTATTACACATCTTCCCTCCTTTTCTTGCGAGCAGCGAATCCATATCCTTTGTTAACTACGTTACTAATATTCTCTGCGCTAAAGCATTTATCAACCTAAAAACAAATACCTGGAAAAAATGGAATATGAACCTTTCTTTGTCCCCAAAGAATATATATATCGTTCTGTTACCATACCACCAAATTGACTTAGAAACTTCTATATCCCTAAGTTACTTTTCTACATTATCTACGCTTTAGATATGTCTGTTTTAGTGATAGTTAGACTCCACATGATTCATTTATAACAAAACTATTTGGCGAATACTTACTGAACTCATGTTAGGAATAGACCCCCGGTCCACATAACTCTTATTGTTTTATATATGCTTAATTATATATAATTTATAGTTATGAATGGTCCTAACCACTGTTAATATGGTTTGGGATAATACACCCATCGGATCCAGAACCTATGGATTAATATTCGCATATAAAACTAGTAGTGAGAATAATCCCAATAGATTAGTGAAGGAGTGGGATTTGGTTGGAATCTTTGTCAGAACATTGTTTGCTTTGTCAGCTTTTAATATATAAATATTGTTCCATTCTATAGAGTATAGACAATCATATTAAATCGAGGAAGATTATTAACAAAATATAAGTAGTGGAATCATTAAATATAGGGTTTTTTCAAATTTGGCATAAAATTTCAAGTTACACAAAATAATCCATATTTATTTTAAAACTTTTATTTTCTCTATTCTTCTAATAAAGGTTGAGCTATTCTCCAAAATGCTATTATTTTTCCGTAAACGAATCTTTTACCTTATCATTCTCATATTCACCAAATATTTACAATATTGTCATTGCCATCAATATCTTAACCACACATGAACAGTCAATTTGAAATTCTTAATACACCAAAATTTTGATTTTTACTCTTCGTAACTCATTACTTATGCACACAAATCATATCTTATTACTTATTTACACAAATCATATCTCTTTTATTTTCACTTTAAATTCATCCAAAAAACTAAGATTTTGATTTCAAACTTTATAAGGTTTATAGAGACATTGAATCTCACGATTCTTGGTCACTAACGACTTGGTAGCTTTTGTAGTGAAGTTATGAATGTTTGGAGAAGCTAAACAATTCATCTCACAGGTTCAAGGTATAAAATCGGTTTTTCAGATTTGTTCGTAAAGACTTTCAGAAGACTTCATTAGATGTGTTCTCCATCGAGAAGACTTCCCTTCAAGTCTTTTAACTTTCTTTTGTTAAGAAAAAAAAAACAAAAAATCCTAGAGAAAAATTCTCGAGAAGTCTTCTCAAATAAACAAGTTAGTTTTTCAATTGACCGAAGTTTGTCAGAAATTTGACTTCTTATATAAGACTTATCGGCAAATCTTCTGAATTTTATTCTGAAGTCTTCTCCCTGCCCAAGAAGTCTGCGTGGTTTAGTTTTGCAATGAAAAATAATAGTAAATAATGAGAAGTCAGAAGTCTTCTAAAATATTATTCCGGGTTTTTGATCAAACATTTAGTTACGAGATAAGACTTTTAGAGAAGTATTCTTTGAAAAATTAAATATAATCAATTGCAAAAGTATCCCAGGTAGATTTCTTGCGACATTGAGAAGACTTTGGAAAGACTTCTATAGAAGTCTCTCCCGAAGTCTTTTCGGATAAATATGTTAATTTTGCAATCGACCGAGAAGTCTCTCCTGAAGTCTTTTCAAATAAACATGTTAGTTTTGCAATCGACCGAAGTATGTCAAAAAATTTGACTTTTCATAAAAAACTTCTTGAGGGATACTTCGAGAAGTTTTCTCTGGCATTTTTGAGAATTATTCAAATTCAAAAGTAAGCTAATATTTATAAAGAAATACTTTTCAGGATGTCTTCTGTAGAATAGACTTCTTAAAAAGTCTTTATTCGTAAAAATTTGCAATTAAAAAACGTCCTAAATAGAAGACTTCTTAATAATTCTTCTCGGAGAAGACTTCTTAAGAAGTCTTATACGTTAATCTTTATTAAACTTCAATTTCCTCCAAACTTAAAATAAAATTTTAACATTTCTTGTTAATTCATGTTTATTAGTTAATATTGGGACCCCTGAGTGGAATTCGTAACTTAATTTGTGATAATTATGAGGTTATAGACATTCATTTTTATTAATGTTTCATAACTTTTGGAGAAGTCTTCTACGTTAGTTTTTAAAAATTTATATTTTCAAGAGTGGTAAGTAATTTCAAGATATACATATATATATATATATATATATATATATATATTTAAAGTGTTAAGTAACTTCAAGAATATCAAATTATGTGGTTTGATTTGTTTTCTTAGATTATAAAATATACTTTTTAACTTTCATGAAATTTAAAATTTAAGTTTTCCGTTTAAATTTTTCACTTAAATTATAGTTTCCCGCTTAATTTACGTTAAGTCTACGGAAGAGACTTCTTGAGAAGTTTCTGGAGTAGTCTTCCGAGAAAATCTCTGAAAGAAGACTTAACTTGTTCTTCCATTAATTTTTTTTTAATCTTAAGAAATCTTCTGTTATTGATCGTATTAAAGGAAGACTTTCTGTAAGATTTTTAGTAAAATCTTCCGAAAATTCTTCTAATGAGACTTATGTATTGTTTGATCTTTTGTGTGTTTGACTAAGTTTTTTGTGAGAAGCCTTCCCTTTTAGTTTTAGTAAATTGACTAAATTTTTGTGTTTTTTCTGTTTTGCTAGAAGTGGGTATAATAGTTAAAATGTATTTGGCTATCTAGTATCAATAACTCTAATAATATTGTCGAAATCAACATATTTAACATCTTTCCAAATTTACAAAATAACTCATAACTATAAGAATATACATAACAATCATAAAGCATACCATAAAAACAATTACAATTGGATCTTGAGACCATTCCTCGACATAGATAAGCTTGGATTTTACTTAAGTGGCAAAAAAATTAAGAAGGCTTCGTAAGATTTCAGAAGGTTTCAGAAGACTTCACTTTAGCTTCGAAAGATTTTAAAAGGCTTCAGAAGATTTCAGAAAACTTCGGAAGACTTACTCCCAATATGTCTTCCGAGAAGTCTTCCAAAATTTGACTCAGGTCTAAAAAACCTTCATATTCAAAAACGTTCAAATGACATCAAATTTTTTAAAAAACTTTATAAATAAATTTTTGTATTCGTAAATAATAAATAAAACATTCACATTATGTTGAACCTATAATTAACTTCTTAGAATCAAACATATAAAACACACAAATACATATTCAAAATTTATACATCTACTTTTAAATAGTGAAAGATAAAAACCATGTAATGAAAAACCTGCAAAAAAAAATAGTGAGAAAGACATAAGAAAAATTAGAAATTGAAATATAGTTTGGAAATTTTCCAAAATTGACTTGTGAAGACTACAAAAGACTTTGGAAGACTTCGTAAAATTTCTGAAGACTATAGAAGACTTCGTAAGATTTCAGAAGACTTTGCAGTTAGTCTTCCGATATCTTCCAAAGTCTTACTTAGATTTTGAAAAAACCTACAAATTCAAAAACGTTCAAATGGCATCGAAACAAAGAAAAATTTCAAAAATAACTTTTTTATGTTTAAATAATAAATAAAACAGCCTTATTATGTTGAATTTACAACTTTTAAAAATCTAACATATTAATACACACAAATACATATTCAAAATTTATAGATCTATCTTTAAATTAGAAAAATGAGAACAATGTAATGAAAAACCTGCAAAACAAGATAAATTAGTGAGAAAGACATAAAAAAAAAGAAACAAGTTTAATGTTTTCAAGTTCTAAGAGATTAGAAAGATGTTAGAGAGTTTTAGAGTGAGAAACATTAGATTTTTGTTGCAGCTATTTGAGAAAAAAAAGAGAATGTGTAAATTTTCTTTATATATGGAGATAAAAATTTCATTAGATTAAATATTATCGATTCACAAAACTTCAGAGAAGTCTTCTAAAACCTAAATTTACAATTCGCTGAGAAGACTTTCCTAGATGTCTTCTAGTGCATTATTCTCATGGAAGACTTTGATTTATGCGGAAATTCTACTTTCTGTAAGTCTTCTAGAGGTTTTCTTTTAGTCTTAAGCATGTCTACTTCTCTATAAGTATTTTGTAATTTTTTGTAGTTCTTCTAAACATACATATGTCAACTTAAAAAAATTAAAAAGATGAGATTCAAATTCTAAATCTAAAAATATCAACAATACTATAACATATGTTACAAAACTATAAACCAAAGACTATCATGACTCAATCTACATCCACTCATCTATGTTAAAAATACTTTAATTTTAGTAAAACTAAGTTTTTATCATTTAAAAGGTCTAGTAATACATAAATTCGATTTTTCACTTTCAAAATATTTTTATAAATTTAATTAATTACATTTAAGATCTAATGCATGAGAAAACTTCTAGAACACTTCTAGAACACTTCTGGAAAACTTCGATTTAGACGGAAAACCTATTTTCTAAAATTTAAGCGGAAACTCTAAATTCTACTAAAATTTAGGCGGGATATGTCAGAAGACTTTCCAAGAAAGTCTTCTGTGAGTCTTCCAAACCTTATAATCAAATAACTAAGCAAAAAACAAATCTTTAGACTTAAAAGATACTTAGTATTTATATCAAGTTATTAGATAGTCGCTAAACATCTATAAGTCAAATTTAAAAAAAAAAAATCAAAATTTAACCCTAAAAATACTAACAATATTATAACATATGTTGTCGTGCACATGAATGAAGAGCTACCAGTTTGGTTTACAGAGTCTGTCTAAGTCTGTATAAGTCGATGACAAAAAAAAACTATAACATATGTTACCAAACCCTAAACCAAAGACTATCATAAATCAATCTACATTCAATCAACTATGTTAAAATAATTCAATTTTAGTAAAACTAAATTTCCATCATTTAGCAATTTTTATTAATACATGATTTCGATTTTTCCCTTTCAAAATATTTTTTTTATAAAAATTATTAGTTACTTTTAAAATTTAATAAATGAAAATAATTCTCATGGAAGACTTCTCGAAGACTTCGATTTAGGCGGAAAATCTAAATTCTTCTAAAATTTAGGCGAAACCCCTAAATTGTACTAAAAATTAGGTGGTCTCTGAAAACTTCTTGGAAAGTCTTTTGTGAGTCTTCGTGACTCTGTAATCAAATAACTAAGCAAAAAAAAAATTCCTAAACTCAAAAGATACTTAAAAGTGTGTAAATCAAGTTTTTAGATAATCACTAAATACATATATGTCAAATTAAAAAAGAAAGCTAAGATATCAAAATCTAACCCTAAAAATACGAAAAATACTATAACATATGTTACCAAACCCTAAACCAATGACTATCATAACGTAATCCACATTCACTCATCTATGTTTATTATTACTTGATTTCATTTTTTTCCCACCAAAATATTTTTTATAAAACTTTTAAATTATTTTAAACATCTTTATAAGTCTTCTCGGAGAAGACTTGGTTCTAAATCTTCTACGTGGAGAATTATAATGGTAAAATTCAGTACATATTTTTTGTTTAGTCATAAGGAAGTTGGTGTAATTTCACTAGTTTAAAGTTATTTTTGTATTTGATTGAATCTGAGATACACTTTTTGTATTCAAAATCAAGCTTTGAGTTATTCTGGCAATCTACCCTTAATATAACGTTTATCTCTATCATTGTTTATCTCTATCATTGATGATGAAACTAAATTAAAAGAATGATAGTGTGGAAATGAGGACGTAACGTAAGTTATTGGAATACATAATCTCTAAAAAGTTTTAAGTGATTGGAGATGGAAGTATCGTTTCTCCTTGACGTGTACCTCTAAGTGGGAGCTGACGCTGAGAAAGGGACCCTTTAGTCAATTATTTATTCAAATAATTCCAACAAATCATTATTCTGTTACATATTTATTCATACGAATAGTACGAAATTTCTCTCGGCGACAAGAATAAACACAACAAACATTCCTTTAAAATTCACTGCTAGGAGACCTCGAGAAGATTGTATGGCTTGGATTATTTTTATATGTAACAAATAAAAGAGGAATGATAGTATCATAAACAAAATTTTAATCTGTATAACAAAAATATCTTAGTTGAATTGAAAAATTCAATTTTAACTAATATATCTAAATAATAATCAAACTGTTGTGATATTATATATCCAAAATTATACGTCTAATTAAAATAACATAGTTTTATTTAAAATAAACCATACATATTGATTACAATATAAAATATCAGAATAACTAAAATTTAAAAATAATATATTAATAAATTATTATAATACATTTACTTTATAAATATTTATATCAGTGCATGAGCACGGAAAAATCATCTAGTAGTATCATAATAGAGGAATGATTTACCAAAAAAGTAATTAAAGAGAATAGTTTTTATTCTCGAGCAAAGACAGATACTACTGTGAGTGAATCTGGGTGGTCAAAATATTGTTTTGTTCACAATCACATGGTTTCCGCTATATGTGGGAATGTGAGTGCATCTGCTGTGAATAACCTCAAAATATAGAAAATCCAAAAAGGTTTGCAACTACTTATTTGTCATCTGTATGATTTATATTGGACGAATTTGTTTTTTTTTTCTTAAATTGAGAATAAAAAAACACAGATGATTATGCTGGTTTTAGATGAGGATTTTGAATGTGAGTGGAGAAATATAATTTCATGTTAAAATTTTAAAATATTCTATTGTAAGTTGGTATTAGAGCATCTCCAATCTATGATATATTCACTTCTAAATGCTATAATAAGAGAAAAAAATTCAAACTTATCTCTATTTTTTCTTCTAGAATAAAGATTGCTATTTTTCTCTATTTATAGAAGAATAAACAATATTTTAACTTTCAAAATGTTATAAATATAATTATTTGATAAAAAGAATTGTAATTAAAACAATTACTTTATAAAGAAATACTGTTTTTATAAAAATAGAATCACACTGTTTATTTAAAGCATCTCCAAAAAATACTCTATCACTTCAAATATGGATGTTTTGTTCTTCAAAAAAAAATTCAAAACTTCAAATTTGAAACTTCAAATATTTCACTACTCAAAATTTCAAATTTAAAGTTTCATATTTTATTTGCATTTGGGTCCTTATTGCATATTATATTTATGATTCTTAAAATATTGGTTGTTTATCATTTTAATCCTTATAATTAATTTTATATCTCATAAATATTTCAAATTTGTTTTCATAAATTTATGTTTTACACATAAAATTAAATAAAAACCTTGAAATAAGATTTAAATATTTTAAAACTAGATTCATACAACAACAATATTACTAAAGAAACAAAACAAATGTATTAATTGATCATCTATGAGAGTATTACGGAAACATTTATACAGGTATTTTACTCATAATTTAACATTTAGTTGTGTATTTCTATGTAAAATTATATTTTATTGTAAAATTATATTAATTATTATTGATCTAATATTTTTATATATGTACTTGTTATTTATAAAGTCTTATAAATTTAAATTAATTATGATAAATATAAGGACCATAGTATAAAATATAAAATAACTGAAGTTTAGTTTAAAGTTTATTTTTGGAAAAGGACACATTTAAACTTCAAATATAAATTTTGGAAATTTCAAAATCAAATTTATTTTTGGAGATGCTCTTACCTAATAGTCTTTTAAATAATTTAGTTTAATCAAAGTCATAGTTTTATAAAAATAAATTTTAAAGATTAAAATTAAATAGAATTAATTTTTCAACTTTCATAAATAAAAAGTAGTTGTTTTTCGTTAATTTTCAACTTTCATTAATGTAAAATAAATAAAAACTTTTGAGAACATTTTTAGATGCAAAATTAGAAGAATGCATCGGAAAAAAATAAATCTCTTTTTCAAAGTTACTATTTTAGAAATAAAATAGAAAATAAATCGGAGATGATCTTAGTTGCTAATCCTTCGGTACAGGCGAAAGTAGTTGATTATTTTTAACTTTAGTACCAAACAATAAACACACAAATTTTCTTAAACATTTTTTCTTATAAATATACATTATTATATGATGTCTTAAAAGGAGTTGAGTAAAACTTGAACGCTAGCTTTTAACATTTGTTTAAACTGAAACAAGCTGATGATGTAGAAGATCTGAACATCTTTAACTCTGAGTTGTGTTGTTTTCAGTTGTTCTAATCGTTTTCTCAATGTGTTTGACTAAACAGGAAAAAGCAAATGATAGGAACTTGACCAAATAAAGTTTGATCCAAATAGACTGTGCAACAATGTGGGGGGACCCTTTTAGTTATCTTTCTCACATATATTTTTCAAGTTATATATATTTAGCATTGATGAGATAGTTAAGCCCTCAGGGATATGGTTTGAAATGTTGTTTCCAGCTTTCTCCGTTTGGTTTTACACTTTCCCCTTTTTCATGTATATATACTATATACTATACCTATATATTGTATTCCTAAAATAACACTAAAATAATATTACTTAAAATTTGGTAAGGTCTTTTATTTTCGAATATTAGGTATGTTCTTGTTAGAGTGATCATTCTGCTACATAGAATTTCCAATCATAAAACCGATAGTCACTTGTTCAAGCATACAATGGTGGTGGGTGAGCTACCACATGCTTTTTTCATCAACAAGATTTTTTTTTTTTGCTAAAATATTTTCTATTAGATTTTTGTTCTACTTGATCTATGATAACAAAAATATACAATGGGGAAAATTGGATGATTATCCGATACGTAAAAATAAATTTGTAATTAGGTTTGAATTCAGGTTGCTGGACATTACAAAAATAGTTTAATGAAGTTTTAATTCAATTCAGTTACAAAAAAAAAAAAAAAAGTTTTAATTCAATTTACATCATATTTGTTAGATTATATCGATTTGATTTGTAATTTAAAACAGATTCGTTCAGTCATTCTGTTTTTAGATTTAGATTGATGTGGCTTGAAGTAAACAATTTAAAATGCTTCAGCCATAACAGTTGAATAAATAAATTAAGGCTCGCTTTTGTCATGTTTATATTATATATACTTCTATTTTTGTTACAGAAAAAAATATCTACAAAAAAAGTCATGTGAGTGTTTGGTCTTTAGACAAGGTCTCATCCGTATTTCGTTTGATTGTGTTTTTTCCTTTTCCTTTCTCTGTAGAATCGTGCATATATTATTACGTATAAATTACTTCCACTTATAGAGTGATAGACTAAAAAAAAAGAAAAAAAAAAACAGTATGTTCAAAACTGCAATAATGTTTTTTTTTTTTTGCTAAATAAGCAATAATGTTGGTTATTACTTATCAATGTATAAGAAAAATTTAGACAAACGTCGTATTTTTAGGTTTTCAGAGGTAACGTTCACTTTATTGGTTTTCGTTACTGTTACAACTTACAACGTTTGTGGGCATCCCTTCACCTTTTTCATCGCTTATACAATATTAGCGGCTTTAAAGGGATCGTTTCTGGTCAATGGTCGGTCTCTTTTGCTTATCTAATTCCCCTTAATTGCCTCTCAAACACTCTATATAGCTCAGAGGATTACTAGTTATCTATAATCGATAACTGTTTTTCTCCTTCTAATTAGAATATATTTTCATGTCTCGCTGATTTTAAGCTGCTTAAACAGTGAGACTATTGTAGCATAACGTAAATACTAAGAAGATATTCGCATACAGTCATGCAATAGTTTATTCGAGGTTGTTTCAGTGGATTCGACACTATCTGAATGGTTGGTTACTATTTAAACAGTGTGTAAGTGTTACATACAATTAATGATTACTTATACTACAATTCCATTTTTTATCTTTAAAAGTAAGATTGATACTATAATATTTTCGAAAAAACATCCACTAGTCAAGCTGTAAAGCAGTAAGACTAAGGAATACTAATTAAGAAACACCACCTTATTTTGGGTCCCAACTAATCACCTAACTAACAAACGCAAACTCATAACTAGACGTCTATATACACATGCATAACCTTATCTATACGCATAAATTAGAATCTCTGCATACACTTTAGGTGTCACATGGAAATTTCTTATTGGATACGAATGTACAAATGTCAATATCTCGATGTCATAATTTTATTTATTTATTATTTATGTGAATTTTTCTTATAATCATATCTTATAACTTGTAACTCTAGAAAAAGAAACATTAACTTTTTTTTGGGTAAAAAAAAATAAGAAACATAAACATGTGATGTATATTATGCATGTAAGTAAATTTCGAAATCGTAAAATAGCAGCAGGTTTTTTGAGAAACTGACAAACTGTAAATGATTTTGAAATCTCTACAACCTCAAATGTTAAAGAAAAAATTACTACTCGATTAAGAGTGTTTGTTGATACATCAAACATTAATCTCCTTTTATAGCAAAACTTGTTTTATCTAAACTTCTTGAGTTAATGTAAAACAAAATAATAATAATATAAATTATTGTTGATGTATATACATACTCTTACATCGCCTCAATTACTTTAGCAAGCGGGACAGAAAATACAAAGCATGGTTATCACGTCACGATTCCACACAATCAACATATGATGATTGATAAACATAAACGGAATTCGTTGTTTTTCTTCATATCAAAGCATCTCCAACCCATTTCTTTCTTAGAAAAAAAATAATAATAAAGAAACTGTAAAATGAAATAGAGATGTGTTTTTGCTCAAATGCATTATGTACATTTACCAAAAAAAACTATATTATTTACTAAATAATGATATTTTCTTCTATAATATAGCATTATTTAGACATCTTTCAAAAAAAAAATACCATTATTTTATAATAGAAAAATATAGCAGTCTTCTATTTTAAGAAAATACATTGGAGTAAAGAAGATGTAAAAGATCTGTTTCTATTTTATAGTTTTTATTATTAAAGATGGTCTTCCAAAACACTACCAATAAAATAAAATAATTAACCAAAAAGAATCTAATACGCAAAATAATAAAATGAATTATACGTCACACACAATCCACAACGTTAATTCGCTTGCTTGCTTGCTCTCTCTTCTATAAATCATTTCGTCACATTTCTCCTCTCACAAAAACATTTTCTATTAGGGAAAAATAATAACCTCAAAACCACTTATTTTGTTCTTTCTTTCTCCTTCTCTCGGTGTAAGAAAATGGAAGGAAGACAATATTACGCTCCAAGAGAAAACATAGACGGGAACAGAACAGCCATGGGAGGACCTCACTCGCCGTGGCATTCACCGATTCCTTATCTCTTCGGTGGTCTAGCGGCGATGCTTGGTCTCATCGCGTTCGCTCTTCTAATCCTCGCTTGCTCCTATTGGCGTCTCTCCGGTTATCTCGACAGTGAGGAAAACCAGAGCAGGGACAGAGATCTTGAAGCCGGTGACGCGAAACCTGAGAAGGCTGTAGCTTTGCCGGAGAAGTTCTTGGTGATTATGGCCGGAGACGTGAACCCCACTTACTTGGCGACGCCGGTAGAAAAAACCTGTACTTCTGATGGTGAAGATGGTGATGATGAGGTAGACGGTAATGATCAGGTGGTGCAGAAGAGTAGTGATAGTAACAGTGCGACACATTGAGAAACAGAGGATGCGAAGGGACAAACAGAGGATCGTCTACTTTGAACAGTTCTGAAGAACTGGTCTGTATCTGACTCGGTTGCTTCTGGTTACCGGGTCGGGTCAGAGCTCTACATGATGGGTCTGACTCTTAAAGTGGTCAATAATTACTAAACAAACAAACAGATGGAATTGGGTTGTGTTCTGATTAACAATGTTATTTAATCTCAATTTTTGCATCATTAATTTTTTTAGCCTTTTTGATTGTAAGTATGTAACTAGATTTTGATCCGCGCTTCGAAAGCACGGGTATTATTTTTCACTTTTATGAAATATATAATTTTTTTTGTAATTATTGAATATATTTATCTTAGTAAAACATTTTTATAATAAATTTGACACATAGAGTGTTTCTGGTAAACTATGTATTTTTCTAACTTTGTTTTATTCCCTCTCTAATTAACATATTTATTTAGCTTATTGTTAAAATAAATGATTATAGACTTTGATCTAGGTGCGCGGATGCATATTTTGAAAAATATGATGATATTTGTTTTTTATGTAATTATTAGGATTTGGCAAGGAACATAACCGATATCGATCCGAAAATATAGTACCAAACCCGAACATAAATTGATTAAATACTCAAATTATTCAAAATTTTGTTATTTAAAAACCGAATTTAATCCGAACCGAAGGATTCGGGTACCTGAATTTATCTAAATAGATTTATATACTTATATATATATATATATATTAATTATTTTTAGATTTAACGTATATAAAACATCAAAATGATACTTTTAAATTGGTTTAAAATACTTAAAAATATATATAGATAGTCAAAAATAAATATCTGAAATAGTTAAAGCATATTCAAATCACCAAAAATACTTAAAATAATTATTGATTTTGTATTCATAATTTTAAATCAAGCCAATTGTTATGTTAAGCTTAGGTATTCTGACATATGTTATTTAAACTTATAGGTATTATATTATTTTATTTAATGATTTTGAGAAATTTAATATATATAGTGATTTAAAACTTTAAAAATAATTTAAATGGGTTATCCAAACCCGAACCAAACCCGCAAAGATCCGAATCAAACTCAAACAAAAATTTAAAAACATCCTAATAGGACTGAAATCTTTGTACTCGAAAAACGATCATAACCAAACCCGTATGGGTATCCGAAAACCCATCCTTAGTCATTATTATATATCGTATATTTTCATCATATAATTAATAGTATTTTATACGTACAATCATATAAGTAATCATATAATTAATAATATTTTATATTTACCATTATATAAATAATTACATATATTATATTTTTAGAACTTAATATGAAATATAAAAATTATATTTTGAGTTGGTATTTCAAATCGGGTTTTGTATTATATTTTTCTTATATATATTGACAACATTTTTTATAATGGACTTAATAACTTAAGCCCATTACTTTTTTTGTCTAATACTACTATCTTTGTTTCCAAACAAAACTAATTAAGGGGGGTGTATTCAATTTAACATTTGATGTGATTTGATTTTTAATGGAGTTTTAGATGATTTAAATAAGTTGCAGAGATTTAGGTGATTTTTGTTAAACTACTCTAGAATATCACCTAAAACCATGGGATTTGAGTTTTAATTTTTTTAACTAAGAAACTCCACCCAAACACTCTAAAATCACCTCAAAACTTTAAAACTCCACAACTTAAAATATTTTCAGTAACAGTGGATTTCAGAGTACTTTACGAGATGTCAAATTTAATAACAGTGGATTTTAAATGAGTTTTTAAAATTCATGTTTGGATAACAGTGGATTTGTCATTTTAATACAAATCACCTCAAACTCTCGGTTGAATACACCCCCCTAATTTTTAAAAAGACTACAATCCATGTTTCCAAACACTTTAATTTTTTTTAATACTCCTATCCTTGTATCCAAACATCTTCATTTTGTACTACAACTTTAATAATATAGATAGTATAATGTTATACAATTATATCATTAGGGGGTCTAAAAAGCTTTATGATTTGGACTGATTCATTTGAATGCAAAGGTTATATATTGACATATATACATCTCTTTTCCACGTTATTTGTTAGACCATGATATTTAGGAGACATATTTATGATAGACCAGATATGTCACATAAATTTTCTAAAAAGAAAACAAATATCTAACAGTTAGAATATTAATTATATTTCCTAAAATATTAGAGAAAGATCTTGGTAAGATGCGTTTGATATGCCGCCAAAAAAAGATACGTATGATTACATTTGGTTGTTATAATAGATTTGGTTATATGTTACATAGGTTGGAATAAAAAATAAAAGGGTCCAAACAACCTTGCATAGATAGATTTTTTCAGAATGTTTCTCTTTTAATAGAATATATTCACAAATTATGTTCCATTTCTAAGTTATTATGGAAAATCCGAAAAATGTAAAATTTCGTAGACTTTTAATGGAAACTTTATTTATATGTTTGTGATTTTTCTAACTACAAATGTAAACATAAAATAATATTGTGACAATATGATAAAAAGTGTACAGTTACGGTCAAGCCCACTTCATGTTTTCCGCGGGATTAATGTGACAAGTGGTTCGGAGAGTCTTCAAGGTTAGAAAATTGAAGGCAACTCCAAAAACACGTGTGAAGATAGACTGAAATAAATTCTCATAGGTGTCTCTGATGCGGCGAGGTGAAGCAGTTAGCTTCAATCAATGCCCTTTTACTAGTTGTGTAATTTATCTCATTTTAGCATATCTATTACTATAAAATATGGTTTTTTCTCTCCAGGTGACACGTAAGCGTCCACGTCAGAAATTCAGCGTCTGTCATCTCGACATGTGTCTGCCTGGTACTAAACGCACCGTTCCATTTATTCCTCATCACATTTCGTTTGGGCACTAATGTGTTACACGGGCTTTTAGGATGAAGCTTTGAGAAATCCAATAAGTTAGAAGACTTTAAACGCGTCGTTTTCTGCTTCAGTGATTGAACCACTGTTCTTCTCCGCCATCGCAATGAAACTCCAATTTTAGGGTTTCGATTCCTCTTTCTTCCGCAAATCCTGATTTCCACCGATTACGCATTCATCTTCTTAAAGTCTTCATTGATTCCCATCATCCACGATCTCCATTTATTGCATGTTTCGCTCTTGCAAGGCGGTGGGGAAATCTCTGTATAAATAGGTCAGAACCCTGTTCTCTTGAAATCATTCTGACGACCTATTCAAATATATATATCCCTTTGTTTTCTTGAGATCCTGATAGAAGTGTTGTTATTCTTCTGGCGATCTCAAATATGGACGTTGCTCATCCACCGTGGAGGTGCTGCTTTTCTGGTTTTGGGAAACCAGAAATCATGGGAATATATATGCTTCTTCTGGATTCTAAGGTGATTTCGTTTTTCAATTTCATGTTCATCATAGATTTGAACACATAACCTTTAGATTCATGTTTAACAGAATTATGATTCGATATTATTTATTTCCTCTTTGTGATATGGTTTTGAATCCAGTTTTAAATTGTGTTCTTCTGTTTTAAAACGTTTTCAGGCGACGCTCATGCCCGTGAACCGTCTTCCCACCTACCAGCGACACTTGAAGGGGTGGGTTCTATGTTCTCTTTGAGCGGCTTTGATGTCACTAGGTGTAATCAGAATTTAGACTTTCAGACTCTCCTTTGTTGATACGGTTCAATGATTCAACCCATTTTGATGAGACATACAATAATGTTCTATGAGTGAAATCAATTAAAAATGTTTGTTGATACATACAATAATTTTAAAGTTCTACAAGGCTATGGCTTGACTGAGCCGACGGCTATAATTGCTTTTATTTTAACTGAAGAAGAGTCTGAGAGGTACGAATCCTCTGGTTTGTTTTCTCCAGATGTGGAGGCTAAGATTGTGGATCCGGATACGGGTGTTGTCTAGGGGGTTGATCAGACTGGCATGGCGAGCTCTGGTTCCAGAGTCCTACCGTGATGAAAGGTGTTTGTTTCTTCTTGAAAAAGTGATTCTTTTGTGTTTGGTGTTTGATATAACACTGTGTTGAGTTGTTTTTAAAGGTTATTTCAAGAACGAAGAAGTTACTGCTTTTACTATTGATTCAAAAGGATGGTTGAGACTGGAGTTTTGTGTTACATTGACAGTGAAGGTTTTGTCTTTGTTGTTGATACTTGATAGATTAAAGGAGCTAATCTACTGCAATGCTTTTTTTTCTTTTATCTACTGTAATGCTTTTTTCTTTTCTTTTATCTACTGCAATGCTTATCAGGTAACAAACAAAAAATATATAATGAACATGTGTTTGATCTTCCTAATGTTTTAGAACTTATAAATTTGGTTAGGTTAGAAGCAGTGTTGCTAGCTCATCCTGTGATTGCTAATGCAGCAGTAATAGTGTAATACCGTGAGGACTTGCTTTTAAACATGACCCCATCACTAAGTTATTCTCTTTAATGACCTTTCTGGGGGAGGGATGTAGCTCTTACTTTTCTGTTTTATTGTTTTTGAAGTATCCCTGACAATAAAGCTGGGGCAATATCCAATGGAATATATCGTCAGAACAGCTGGAAACAACTTATCCGAAAGTGGAATCATGAGCTTAGTCGCATAGCAGGTTTTTTCAACCATGCAGACCATGTTTGTAACTAATCCAGTCGTGGTTCCTTATATTATTCTGAGTTTTGTTTGGATCACTTAGGTATAGAAGAGGATGCGTAAGGTCACATTTTTGTCTTCAAACCCCAAAAATCCCTCTGGCAAAATTATAAGAAGAGAACTTATAAAGCTCCAGCAGGAAGATGTGTCCATCAGCCTTACCTCACACTTCACCATTAGTTAATTCATTTATTTTAGTTAATTCATTTATTTGGTTAAAGAAAAATATAAATTATGTTTAATTTTTTTTATTAATATTATAATTTTTCTTTTTCTTATCAATATTTAATATAAATTTGATTTAATTAAACATAAAAGTTAATATAAAATAACTTTGTTTATTATAAATTATACATAAGAATATGCATGTATATATTTAAAATTATAATCTTAGATAGATTTTTTTATCTATTTATTTTAATTAAATATATTAAATAAATTGGCAAAAAATTGTATAATTATCAAAAATCAACATTAAACAATATTTGTAAAATATGTAAATATATAAGAAACTAATGATTTTAGAATAAATTTTTATAATTTTCTAAAAAAGTTGTATAAATTTTCAAAAAAATTAGAGATAAAATTGAATAATTTAAAATATATAATTAAATGATATTTCGAAATTTTAATGAAATATTTGAATATATATATATATATATATATGTAATGATGATTTATGAGTTATTACCATATTCTAAAAAAAATTGAAAAATATAAATCGACACTATATATAATATATGAGTTATTACCGTATTTTAAAAAGTTTCCAAAATTATAAATTAATATTAAATATAATTATTGTCAATATCATATTAAAGTATAATTCATGTCATCAATTTTAATAACTATGTCATATTATTTTTGCGAAAAATGATTGTAAATGATATATGGCAAAATTACTTTTCAAATGATATATAGGAAATTCCTCTATAGAAATCTCCATCAAAACTGAAGTATTGATATACAAACTTATCAAGGCTTATACAGAATCTATGTTTCTCTATATATACAAACATAATATATTATATAGATAAACAAAACACTACACTAACTATAAAATATAATCTAACAACCCCGAACCAGTTGGCTAGGGAGAATCTATAAATTATCAAAACTATATAAATTAGTGGAGGTCTTATAAAATATGGGCAAACACTTGGAGATATTTTATGAAATATTAAGACCAAGATCCACATAGTTTAAAGTATGTTAAATTTTAAAATATCCATTATAACTAATGATATTTTATGTAATTTTTGAATTTGTTATCCCGCCCGTAGGGCGGGCCGACCCTAGTTTTCTATATGTAAATTATAAAGGATATTTAGAGGTTTTGAGAAAGAGCTACCATCCCTAGGTTTCTTTTTTCCTATGTCATCTTATCTTGTAGCCCTAGTTCCCTAGCTAGGTTTCTACTTTCTTTTACTTTGAAACTATGCCTTCTTTAAATATACATTCGTTCGCATTTTCAAATCATGATTTTTTTTTTTTGACTAAATCAAATCATGATATTAAAATGGGTTACAAGCTATAATAATGAATTATCCATTTATTTTCATAGTTGAATTTATCAAATTTTAACTTTAAGGTTCAACATCACAAAGTATTGTAAGCTCAAGAATATTCAGCTTACTAAGAAACTGTTTGGATACGCAAGAGCAAGAAGATTGTGAATCTGTGATCGTTTCACATATGATGTGTCTGCGAAGATTAAAAAAGTATATCCAAGACTGTGGAGATCCTTGTGTATAAATGAGAAGAGATATATAGAAGATTAGGGCAGCCGTTAACAGAAAGAGAAGGAGCAGCCGACTTAGAGTGAGATAACGAAGTTAGGGTTCTTAAAGGTTTAAGACTTGTAAAAGAAACAACCGATGTTGTGGATATAGATTTTGGATAGTTAGAAATTGGTCAGTGGTGATATAAAAAATGTTTAGTCATGTAAATCTGATTGAATCTATCTTATTAAAATAGAAACATTACGTTGGACCTAACATTTATTTTGTAAGTTTTTAAATTAAATACACATTTATACTTTATAGTTAAACATACACTAAATCACTAATGTTCTTTTCTTTATACTACTATCCATGTTTCCAAACAATATACTTATTTCTTTATACTACTATCAACGTTTCCAAACAATATACTTATTTCTTTATACTACTATCAATGTTTCCAAATAATACAATAATTAATCTTAATTATTTTATATCTATCATTTTCTCTTTAAAATTTTGTAGAAACGTCATAATTTCATAAATTGCAAAATAGTGAACTTTAAAATTTCGATTCTAAGATTACAAATTATGAAACTATTACAATTTAAATCCAATTAGATTACATATCGGTCATCCATCAGTTCAATCGGTTAGTCTCGGGTTTAGTGATTTTTAATATGAATATTTTAAAAACATAAATTGAATTGTCAGATCTCCGGATTAACCGGTATAATCACAATCGGGTTGAATTTAAAAATACTGATTTAAATGCAAAAATAAATACATTTTTAAATACATTACTCTTTAAATTACCAAAATATTAGTGAAATTTTTCATGTTAAAATATTCCGCGCTTCAAAAGCGCGGGTCAAAATCTAGTAAGACTATTAAATTTGTTATTTTAATGAAAGTATTTGTTGAATAAGAAATTACCGAACCTAATTTCCTTGAGTATCCACGTTCTAGGTATTTCAAGTATCATCATAATATTTGGCTTAAAAATTGATATCTACACATGTTGAAGGTGTATGTTAGAAGTTGTAGTGTTTCTGAATCATCTTGTAATACATCACACTCAGGGGTGGTTATGAGATTTAAGAGGTTATAGGCGATTTGTTTAAGATTTCAACTAATTTTTTTATTACAAAACTGAAATCTAAAAAAAAAAAGTTTGGAGGACTAAAGTCAATGTTTCATTCGGCTTTGCATATGATGGGCTTTGATCACACTTATTTGGTTATTAGGTCGTGAAAAAAGTTGCTTTGAAATTATTTGTGGCTTCGGCTGTGACAGTTGAAAGTTGAAACTCTTGCGATTAAAGCTGCTCTCTTGGAGTCAGTATTTTTTTACTAAATGATCTAGATCTTTTTTATATTGCAGAAACTTTATCACCATGGTCAAGTATGGATCTGTGAAGAGTTTATGGACTTAAGCCTCTTCCTCTTAATGTTATGGGCCAAGTCATATGCAGGCCCACTCCAGCAGTCTTAACCTAGTCACACACACAACATATATAAGCTGAAGTTAGTGTTGTGATGAGATTAACGTAAGTACAAGGCAACAAAGGTTTACGGCAAGAAGAATCAAATCATCTGGTGAACAGCAAGAGGCAACAATACAAGATCAATCACTTAGGCTTAAGCATATTGTATCTAAGGCTATTGTTGGTTTCCTCTAGCTAGGAGTATTTGGTTCTTTGTAAACAATTACCTAGCACACTAATTTGGTGTTGCTAGTGTCTCTTTGATCTAGTGGATTTTGGGAGCAGGAGTTCTCCCACGAGACGTACCGCGCCGAGGGCCGGGAACTCGTTAAATTGGTTGTGTCATTTACTTTCAGTTTTGAACCTAGATCTAAGCTAACTTGAATCTTAAGTAACCTAACCTATAATCTTTACAAGTGGTATCAGAGCTTCCGGTTCTACACAGTAAGGTTACTTAGGAGAGAGAGAGAAGGTAATACTGAGTACCTGACTCTATGGTGAAGTCGAAGGACCGTGTCGAGATCGACAGGTTCGAAGGTGATGGGGACTTCGCCTTATGGAAAGTTAGGATGCTTGCTCACTTCGGAGTGCTCGGTTTGAAAGTGATTCTCACCGACGAGAAGCTCTTGAAGGATGATTCTGATTCAAAGGATGAGCCTGAGTCTGCCATGAAAGACACCGGAAAGGGACTGGCTGGTATTGTTAAATCTGCACCTGCAATGGATCCAGCCAAATTCGAAAAATCAGAGAAAGCTAAGGATTTGATTGTGCTCAACGTTGGGAATAAAGTCCTAAGGAAAATCCAACACTGTGAGACTGCTGCTGAAATGTGGAGCACATTAAACAAGCTTTACACAGAAACCTCTCTACCGAACAGGATTTACCTACAACTCAGGTTCTACACTTTCAAGATGAATGATTCAAAATCTATTGATGAAAACGTAGATGAGTTCCTAAAGCTAGTTGCAGACCTGAGTAATCTACAAGTCGAAGTATCAGAAGAAGTCCAGGCAATTTTACTGCTAAGTTCACTACCTAACAAGTATGATCAACTCAAGGAGACTCTAAAGTATGGAAGAGATACACTGAGCCTAGCTGAGGTTACTGGGGCCGCTAGGTCCAAAGAAAGAGAGTTGATTGAGAGTGGAAAATTTACCAGGTCTGGTGGAGAGGGACTGATGGTCGAGAGAGGAAGATCAGATCATCGCCGGGGTAAAGGAAATGGAAAAACCTCACATGGAAGATCCAACAGCAGATATGGGCGCTCGAAGTCACGCCCCAGAAACAACAAAAACTCAAAGGGGTGTTTCATTTGCGGTAAGGAGGGCCACTGGAAGCGAGAGTGCCCTGACAAGAAGCCATTTAAAGCACAGGATTCAGCTAATGTAGTAGCAGAGTCTAAGGAGCCACTGATACTTACCGTAAGCGCACAATATGCCAAGGATGAATGGGTAATGGACTCTGGTTGCTCCTTCCATATTACACCTGATAAAAGCTTTCTGTTTGACCTGGAAGAATTCAAAGGAGGAAAAGTGTTAATGGCAAATAACACACACTGCAACATTCAAGGAATTGGAAAGATTAAAATTCTAAATGAAGATGGTTCTACTGTGATCTTAACAGGCGTGAGATATATGCCTGACATGAGTAGAAATTTAATCTCTTATGGAATGTTGGAAACATCAGGATGTAGATATGAAGGCAAAGACCTTATGGTTAACTTCTACAAAGGTGACAAGCCGGTTATCTCAGGAAAATACAACCAGGGACTATACTATCTACAGGGAACAGTGTCCAGAGGAGAGGCTAATCTAACGAGGGTTGAGAGGAATATGACTAATATTTGGCACTCACGCCTCGGTCATATGAGTCTCAAGAATATGTCTGAACTTGTCAAGAGGGTTTCATTGTCGACAAGGAGGTAAAGGAGTTGGATTTCTGTGAACATTGCATTATTGGGAAGTCACACAAGCAGAGCTTTCCTAAGGCTAAACATGTGACTAAAGGAATTCTAGATTACATTCATTCTGATCTCTGGGGATCTCCATCCACACCAGATAGCCTGGCTGGGGCTAAGTATTTCGTCACATTCATTGATGACTATTCAAAGAAAGTATGGATATATTTCTTGAAGACTAAAGATGAATATTTTCTAAGTTCAGAGAGTGGAAAGCAGAGGTGGAGACAAAGACAGAAAAGAAAATCAAATGTTTAAGGACAGACAATGGCTTAGAGTTCTGTAATAAACAGTTTGATAGCTACTGCAAACAGGCTGGTATTAAACGCCACAGGACCTGTACATATACTCCGCAGCAGAATGGGGTTTCAGAAAGGATGAATAGAACTATTATGGATAAGGTAAGATGCATGCTAGCTGAATCTGGTCTAGATCAAAGCTTTTGGGCAGAAGCTGCATCGACTGCCATCTACCTAATCAATAGATCACCTAACTCAACATTGGAGTTCAAAATGCCTGAGGAAGTATGGTCGGGTTCAAAACCAGAGTTGGGGCATCTCAGGACGTTTGGATGCTCAGCTTATGTCCATGTGACAGAGGAGAAAACAGGACCCAGAGCCATAAAAGGAGTGTTTGTAGGATATCCTATGGACACTAAAGGATACCGAGTATGGATAGAAGATGAAGGAAGGTGCAGGACAAGCAGAAATGTTGTGTTTAATGAAGATGAACTATACAAGCACACTGTTGAGAAAAAGAAGGAAAGCACAGATGCAGCTAAAGGGAAGGAAAAACAGGTCGATAAGCGCTTGAAGAGAAAAGTATCATTTAGTGATGAATTGATCAGGGGACCATCTTCGTCTTACTCCCCTGACACATCTGAATCCAAAGATGCTCCTGATCAAGGTGGAGAAGATTCATCATCGGAAAGCTCAAATAGCTCTAATGATACTGAAACGCAACAAGAAGGGGAGAGTGAGAGTGGTGACACTGGAACTCTAGACTCATATGTCCTGGCACGAGATAGAGAGAGGAGACAAAACGTGAGAGCACCATCTCGATACGAAGATGGCAACTTTGTAGCTTACGCGCTCAATGTTGTTCAAGATCTCGAGATTGAGGAGCCTAAGTCGTATGGCGAGGCTATGAGGAGCCCTCAACGAAAGTTATGGAAAAATGCTGCTGAAGAGGAGATGGACTCCCACAGGAAAAACAGAACATGGATCTCATTGATAGGCCTGCTAAGGCTAAACTAGTTGGATGCAGATGGCTATTCAAGCTAAAGCCAGGGATTCCAGGAGTTGAGGATGAGCGCTACAAAGGAAGGTTAGTTGCTAAAGGATATTCTCAGCAAGAAGGGATTGACTACAACGAAATATTCTCTCCAGTAGTTAAACATGTATCCATTAGACTCATGCTCAGCATTGTCGTAATCTAGACCTAGAGCTAGAACAGATGGACGTAAAGACAGCATTCCTACATGGTAGTTTGGAGGAAAGGATTCTAATGGAACAGCCAGAAGGTTTCATAAGACCAGGAACAGAGAACAAGGTATGCCTATTGAGAAAGTCTCTGTATGGCCTTAAACAATCTCCAAGGAGATGGAACCACCGGTTTAATAGCTTCATGAAGGACCAACTGTTTGAACGCAGCAGCAAGGATCTATGTGTTTACATGAGAGATATTCAAACAGATAAGGCCATCTACTTACTCCTATACGTCGATGATATGTTAATTGCCTCAGGAAACAAGAGAGTGATCAAAGATCTCAAGGAGAAATGAGTGCTGAATTCGAGATGAAGGATATGGGAAAGGCTTCAAGGATCTTGGGCATGGACATCATAAGAGATAGAGAGAAAGGAACACTGATTCTGTCTCAAGGAAAGTACATTCAAAAGGTCCTAAAGACGTTTGGAATGATGGATGCAAAGGCTGTTATAACTCCTACTGCATCACACTTTAAGCTCAGAAGCCTAATGGACGATGAGTTAAAGGAAGAGGCAGTACATATGGAAAGGATTCCGTATGCCAGTGCCGTGGGGAGCCTAATGTATGCTATGGTTGGCTCTAGACCTGATCTAGGTTTCGCAGTGGGATATGTATGTCGCTACATGAGCAAACCAGGAAGGGAACACTGGAAAGCAGTTCAGTGGATTCTACGGTACTTAAAGGAGCTATGGAGTCTAACCTAACCTTCACGAAGCATTCTAAGATGTGTGTGGAAGTTTCTCAGACTCAGATTATGCTACAGACAGAGATAGAAGTCGCTCAGTTACAGGTTATGCTTTCAAGTTTGGAGGCAATACTATTTCGTGGAAATCCTGTCTACAATCAGTAGTGGCCTATCTACAACAGAAGCCGAATATATGGCTATGAATGAAGCAGCTAAAGAAGCAATGTGGCTAAAGAAAATATGCTCAGAGTTGGGGTTCAAACAACAAGGTATTAAACTACACTGTGATTCTCAGAGTGCTCTAGCCCTAGGCAAGAAACCAGTCAATCACGAAAAGACCAAACACATAGCTACAAAGTAACTTCATTCGGGATCTAGTGGAAGCAGGCGACATTGTGCTATGCAAGATTCATACAAATGTTAACCCTGCAGATTTCCTAACGAAGACAGTACCTGGGTCAGAAGTTCCAGCTTTGCTGCGAGCTTTTGAACATCCACTGAGAGGGCAGAAATGGCTCCAGGTGATCCCAACGTCATGATTCCACCTCGCATAACCACAAGCAACAAGTGAGTTAGTGGTTA